>NC_054416.1:817500-820000 GCF_017976425.1 Toxotes jaculatrix | reverse complement strand
CCATCTGAAGATATTGGAATATTCTAATGTTTTCTTTTCTGTGATGATTTACTGTTTCACTCCAGCTGCAGCTGATAAGTTTGCTTGTTGAAGGCTGAATCCTGTGTAAATGGGCCGTGAACTCTGACAGGTATGATAATGTAATCACGTCACTCCCTCACCTCGAGGAGAGGCTGACCTCTGACCCCTCAGCAACACGACGGAACGCAGCCACTCCCACAGCTTCCTCCCCGGATTAAATATTGGTGGATCGTGATCCTCGCTCGTCTTTTGGGACTGACATGAGAGGCAAAGTGCATCAGCGAGCGAGGTGAGCCACAGAGGGCTGGGGGTGCTGTAAATTTAATCAGAGAGGAGAGCAGGGGCCTTGAAGGCAGCACGCCAAGAGTCTGAATTACATTTCTGCCCGAATAACTGACGGCGACCTCGGTTCCTCTGAGCTCATGATGAGAAAAATGACCTCAAACCTGCAGATGGGATCAGAACTGAACTATGACCCTGATTTCATTTGATTCAGCGATTATGGTAAACAACAACAAAAATGGGAAAAATAAAACCATCCGTTCTGTTCTTCCTCCTCGACTTCTCTTCTGAGCAGCTCATCCTCAGTCTTTAATTATTAAGACAAATCAGAGAGTAGAGAATAAGAGGGATGAAATATTTAAAACTCTGAGCGGGGTTCATCCTCCGGGGCCACAGAACACTTCCACTCATTGTCCTGTCAGTCAGAACGCTGGGCCTACAGGTCCACGCAGCATGGTCCGACATCGCAGCTGCTCAGACGTAACTCTCTCTGCTGATTAAGGATTGATTGTGAATGAGACTCTTCATTGTTCATCAGGAATAACTTCGCCTCAGTAGAAACCCTCTGTCGTAGCACAAGACACAAAACTCAGAAGCTAATTAGTGTTTCTGCTGCCTCGTGTCCTCGTGTCCTGAAGAGAAGCTCAGGATTAACAGATCTGAACATGTACTTCCTCTGAGGATCAGAGATCTGTCAGAGAGACGCTGCAGGTTTGTCTAAACAGCTCAAAGTGAAATTAAAGTAATTATCCGAGACATTTCCGTGTCAGTACATAATCAGCTGCTTTTATTCCAGAGATTATAAACGTCTTCACAAAGCAGGAAAACAAAGCGATGCATTTTACACCGGTTCGTTTGAGATAAACAGCAGGAAGAAGAACTGATTTTATTCTTTTAGGACAAATAGATCAGAACGAATCAGTGAAGCAGCAGATGAGAAACAGGACGGAGGGATTTACTGAGTTAAGCAGCTGATGCCAGAGATCGTGACAATTCTCTGAAAACCACAGATTAGAGGTGAATGGTAGTTACCTGAACATGGAGTGGTTACCTGTACGTGGAGCTCACCTGTGCTAAATCTGAGATCTTACACAGCGTGAATAAAAGCAGCGTTGGCTCTTCAGCTGTGAGTCTCTGCTCGACGCTCTGAGGCTCACAGCACAGCCATCACCGTCAGACGGATGGTTACAGATGGACAGACAAGCTGCCGTCGGGCAGAGCAGAGACTCTTTTATCTGCTGTGTCTCACACGAGAGCTGAAATTCATCTGAAGCAGCTTCAGCTGTGAAAAATGAGCTTGGTGGGTGTAAATAAAAGACTCTCTCTGCACGGTGAGTTAAACAAATTCACTCAAACAGCTGCTCATCAGACACTGTTCATCTGTCTGAAGGACAAAGAGCTTTAGGATTTTAACAGCTGGGATCTGGGATCTGGGATCTGAGATCTGGGATCTGAGATCTGAGATCTGGGATCTGAGATCTGGGATCTGGGATCTGAGATCTGAGATCTGAGATCTGGGATCTGGGGTCTGAGATGTTCTCGTTCCTGTTGATTTGAGGAGAGAATGACTTCACGTTCAGCTTCTCATCAAGGCCTGGATGAGTTTCAGTGACAGGCTGTGAATGAGGTGAAGTGTTGGAAACACAGAACGTTCAGTGTGTCTCAGCTCGGCCTCTTTCTGCTCCCTCTCCCTGGGACGAGGACGAAAATAGAGGTGCTGCAAGTGACGGGGATGTGAGAAAATGGAGTGATGAATAAATCAGCGGATGGTGATGTGCAGCTAAATGGAAAGAGAGAGAGAGAAAGAGAAAGAGAATGCATGAGAGAGGAGAGCGAGAGAGGCTGAGTATCTGTGGACAAGTGGACGAGTGGACAAGTGTCCCCCTCTGAGCCAGAATGAAAACCTGTTGTCAGGTTGAGTTTGAGGTGTGATCCTAACTGCAGGATGGAAACGTTGGAGCAACCTGCCGAGAAAAATCCTCCAGACTGAGCTGAGAGCGGGTGAAAAAGGAGGAGCTGGAAAACTGTGAGAGAGCAGCCCGGTGTGTTCATGCTCTGTTTACACCACCTCATGCTCCTCTGCAGCTGGACTGATGCACTGCTGCCTTTTTAGGGCACGTTAAACTCTCCATCACCCCGTCACCAGACACGAGCACCGACGCCGGACGGAGCCGCAGAGAACTCAGATCAGCGTTCG
>NC_054416.1:795000-815000 GCF_017976425.1 Toxotes jaculatrix | reverse complement strand
ATGCGCTCGTCACTTTCAGGCGTCTGCTGAGTGGAAAGGCGGCGTCCCTGCGCGCTGGGACGTCGTCCCCTCACCAGTCACACCCTGCGCTGCCTTCTGATTGGTCACAGTTTGGAGCCAAACTGGAAAAAGCACCTGGATTTGCGACACACTCAGCGCACGACAGTGACTTTTCCGTGTTTGAACTATGACACGACGAGTTCCTCGATTTACTGTAACATCATCCAGAGAGAAATCCTCAGACCTCTGAGTCATGATTCAGTTTCCAGGAATAAAGTGCAGCGCAGCCTCTGACGGGCGAGGATATTAAAATTTGGCCGGAGTGATAAATTATGAGAAGTGGGTCACCAGCTGTCAGCTCGGAGGGAAACGCTGCGCCTCATTAAGCCTCTGATATGATTTTTACTCAGATAAAACCTCGAAATTGAAACTGAAATCAGGCTGTTTCCTGTTTCCTGTCCGATCTTTTCTGTCTCAGACTGCAGGAGAAAATCTGGACTGTTGAAAGTTTCCCTCTGGTTAATGTTCCCGGAAACTTTCTGCAGCTGACTGCACCTTTGGCCTTTCACACATTTTCCTGTGTGAACACATCTGTAACATCAGGCCCACATGAACACGGCTGCTGCTGTAGCTGTGTGAGCGGATCGTTATGGACCACAGCATCTCAACATGATGGTTTAATATTTAAACAGCATCTTCTCCTCATCACAGGGAAAAGCTGCTTCAGGCTCAATCTCTGTGTCTCACGCCCTGTTTTCTCTCTCTGTCTCTCATTAAACCACATGTCTCCAACATGTCCACGCTCCAAAACATGACAGATCAAACACTTAAAGCAGATTTCATCAGTTGTTAATCGACAGTCACACAGATGTGAGCAGGCTCAGCTTCACTGCTTCACACAGCGTTCATCCCCGGACACACTGATCAGCATCTTTACAGTCACACACACATTAATGCACTGAATCAAAACCACATTCACACATTCAACAGGAAAAACCAGTGAAACCAACAAAAAAAGCAAACAAGTAAAACTGATACAACCAGTAAGAACCAGTAAGAACCAGTAAAACAGGAATAAGATATTTAATAACCAGACCTGAGTCTTTGTTTGTTTAGTGATTCATGTGTGATTTGGCTGCAATTTATCCATCTCTCTCTCTATCAGTCTGTCCATCCATCTCTCTCTCTATCAGTCCATCCTTCTCTCTCTCTCTCTCTGTCTATCCATCTCTCTCCCTCTCTCTCTCTCTCTCTCTCTGTCAGTCTGTCCATCCATCTCTCTCTCTATCAGTCTGTCCATCCATCTCTCTCTCTGTCAGTCTGTCTCTCTCTCTCTCTCTCTCTCTCTGTCAGTCTGTCCATCTCTCTCTCTGTCAGTCTGTCCATCTCTCTCTCTCTCTCTGTCTGTCCATCCATCTCTCTCTCTATCAGTCCATCCTTCTCTCTCTCTCTCTCTGTCAGTCTATCCATCTCTCTCCCTCTCTCTCTCTCTCTCTCTCTCTCCATCTTTCTAAACATCCTTGAAAACATCAAAATTAAATTACATATCATTTAAAACGAACCAAACTCGGAGATCCGTGGTTTTCATCGGACTCTGATGTTGTGAGTTTATTTCCTGCAGAATGCACGTGCGTTTTTCCACGTGCGCGCTCGTGCAGTGCCACATATCTATGGGAACCCAAACACTTCTAAGGCACACGCACGTGTGAGGCTACTACAAGCGCGCGTGTGAGTGATGACTAACACTTTTCTTCCAAACGCCTGGATTCGCGCACGTGCGCCTGCCTGTGAGCCCACCTCAACAGCGCGCGTGTCCGAGGAAACATGCAGCTGTGTATCATGTCGTGCGCACGCGTGCGTGTGTGCATGAGGGTGAGTGACACACTGACCTCTGTCTGTCTCTGAGTCTCCGGGTCAGTTCGCGCGGAGCTCGGGTCCCGGCAGAGACCCACCGATCCCGGCTCTCCGTCCCCCGCAGACCGGACGGACACCGCGGAGACAGTCACTCGGCTCTCGGATGGTGGAGACTTTAAATCCCCATCCTCTGTGTCCCGGCGCGTCCGTCCCCGCAGAGCCTCGACCCTCTCTCCGGTCTGGGCGGGATGCCGGTTCCCCTTCAGGCTTTCCCGAGTTTAGGAATCACAGAACACAATCCCGCTTCAGAGCAGCGAAGAAATCCACGCCGAAGCTTAAGGCAGGAAAGAGAGGAGGAGAGAAAGGAGGAGAGGGATTTAAAACGTGGATGATCTCCTCCTCTTCTTCTCTTTCTGTTCTCTGCTGTCGGTGTCTCTGTCCGTGCGCTCTGGACACGGACACGGGACTGAGGCGCTTTACGCACAGCGCGTAAAAGCCCAGTGGAGGATCAGGGGAGGAGGGTGTTGAGGGTGGAGGAGAAGTGAGAGCGGAGGAGGAGGAAAGGAGAAGAGGGGATGGGGGAAGAAAAGAAAAGGCAAGATAGGATAAGACCAGAAGCCAGAGAGGAGAAAAAGAAAGGGAGAAAGAAACAGGAGGAAAAGAGAGCAAGATGAATGGAATGAAAAGGAGAGGAAGGAGGAGGAAGAACCAAGAGAGAAAAGAAGTCAAAGGGAAAAGGAAGAAATGAGGAAAGAGGGTGGAGAAAATGATGAAGGAAGAGAGATGAGGAGAATGAGGGAGAGAGAAAAGAAGAGAAGGAGAAGAGGGCAAAGAAAAGGAAAGAAGGGAGGAAGGAAAGGAGTTAAAATGAGAACAGGACGAGCGAGAGAAGAGATGGACACACGGATGGAAGGCAAGCGAGGGAATAATGGATAAGAGAGGGGAGGAGGAAGAAGGGATGAAGGGGGCTGCAGACGAGGGGAAGGAGAGAAAATCAACATGTGATTTGAAACTTGTCCTCCTCACTCACCTGAAAGCAAACACGCTTTTAGCATCAGCACTTTAATGTTCGCTGCTGTGTGTGTGTGTGTGTGTGTGAGAGAGAGAGAGAGACAGAGAGACTGTGTGTGTGTGTGTGTGTGCGTGTGTCAGAGAGAGAGAGAGAGAGAGAGAGAGAGACTGTGTGTGTGCGTGTATAGCTATGTTTGTGAGGACCATTGTCAGCTTTAAAGTCACAGTCAGTGTGAATGTGGTATTTTGTTGAAATGTTTGTGTAAAATCAAACCTTTGAGTCTGTGCCCCAGTTATTAACCTCAGTCCAGTACAGCCCAGTACAGTACAGTCCAGACCAGTCCAGTACAGTCCAGTACAGTACAGTCCAGACCAGTCCAGCTGAGCTGCTGCAGCTCACAGAAATAAAATAGAGACTTGTTCAGCCTGACTGGTTAAATTGTTCTGTGCAGTAAAATAAGTGCCAGTCATGCATGATGGTAACACACACACACACACACACACACACACACACACACACACACAGACACACAGAGTTATATAACTTAGGTCATGCACAGTCCTACTTCAAACTGAGAATTTTTTGGATGCTTTAATATCCAGCAGTCCGTCCGAGGGAATTTCATTTCCCACGGTTGTCATAGAACTCACACACTCCACCACCCTCTCTGTCAGACACACTCTGTCTCTGTCTCTGTCTCCACACAAACGTTTGATAGCCACACGCAGACATGCTCCAGTAGCACAGCTGAAAACTTTGTAATGTGTCTACGATCTATATTTGTCACAGCGGCAAAGCGGTCGATTATTTTCCTCGTCTGCTTTTGAAGCTTGGCTGTAATGAGCCTGCCAGTCACAGCGTCTGGGATTAAAACACAGAACACACACTACAGATGATGGTGACAGCTGCCTGAGACAGAGGACAGACAAAAGACCAAAGGAGGAAAAGACTTTTTTCTTTTCAGCTGCTACAGCATGCAACCTCGTCGCCAGCTTCCTGCAGGCGACGAGGTGTTTCGTAAGTCGTCCTTCCTCCCACTCAGCTGCCAGAGCGACAAGTGTGAGAGCTTCCTGTCTGTTTCTACACCAACCACTAAACTGTGCTTATGGACACTTAGCTCTGCTCCTGGAATATTTCTCATTTCAAACGAGACTCAGCTTGTTAGACTTTAATCGACTTCCATCAAAGCTGGACTCCATCAGCTGTAACGTGTTTAATGTGAACACGTTAACAACATGGCAGGGTAAAACCTGTGCAAAGCATCTGCAACTCCCAAAAAGAAAAAGGTGGTGCATTTAAAGCTTCGTGTTTACTCCTGGTATTTTCTGGTTTCCTGGCCTGACAGCTGCAGCAGTGAATGCTGTTTACGTGGCTTATAAAGATGTTTTCTCCACCAGCTGCTGTTAAAGAACAAAACCCAAAAGTTTCAGCGAGTTCATTCGTGCTGATAAGATGGATGTTACTGCACAAACAAACCTGCCTGGTGCAGCTGGAGCTTCATTCATCCAGGAGATGTGTTGCTGAGCGTTTACGCTCTTTCACAATGTGCGGTGTGATTTTCTTTTCCCCGTGAGAACAAGCTGAGGAGGATGTGTGAGAGCTGAGCAGTCTCAGACATTATGCTTGTCAGCCATTAAAACGCTGCCTGTGGAACAGATGGGCTAAACGCCCGCTTCATTTACATAAAGCTGGAAATAAGAAGCAGAGTTGTGTGTTATCTGGACACGAAAATGTCCCACAGCTTCACATTTACTGTTTTTTTTATCAGCATCAACACAACATCACACTACAATAAAAAAACCACAAATAAAAACAAATGAGAGCTGAAGCGTGAAACATCTATCATCTGAGACGCAGAGGCCTCTAAAGGCATCGCAGATCTCTGAGTGTCAGAAACTAACAGCTCATAAATATGAAATATTCTGGTTGTTTATTAAGCAGCGTGACGAGGTCTTTATATCTGCAACACACAACTAATGAACAAAAGGATTCAGAGGACAGTGCAGGAGCAACGTGAGGACTAAGCTGTTCATTGTCTTTTAAAGTGACATTTCTTCTTCACCAGTGTTATAAATAAATATCTGTACGTTAAAGAACTCACTCGACTTTCCTTCAAAGGAGAAGAGAGAGGTTTGAAATAATAAAGTGACAAACATCCGACTGATCACTGCTGCTGTCGTTCACTGTCAAAGCTTCGCTGCTCACACACGCACACACACACACACACGCACACACACACACACACACACACACACACACACACACACGCACACACACACACACACACACACACACGCACTCGCACACACACACACACACACGCACACACACACGCACTCGCACACGCGCACACACACACACACACACACGCACACGCACACACACACACGCACACACGCACACACAGTTTTCCGGTGCGTAGCCTCAATCACAGAATGAATGTCAGCCCACCTACGCTGTGATGTCTGATTAAAACAACCTACACAATTTTCCAAAGCAGTAAACAAACTCTTAATCAGATCTTTGTGTCATTGTGTGTCTGTTTTTTAAATCAAACATGTTACTGAAAGCTGGAGCTTCTCCTTCTCTGCTACAACAACACAAAAACTCTGCTGCTGTCACTGCGTCACAGCCGTTGGGGATTAGCCTGCGGTTGGCAAAGCTTCCCTCCACCACAAAGCTCAGAGTGGTGCGTCTCACATTGTGTGTCATGTTTCATATTGTATGTCGTGTTCAGTGCCGGCAAATCGCCGTCCTAATGATGGCGGAGACGAGAGGAACGGACGTCTGAGCAGCTTTGTCAATCAATATTACAGCGAATCTCAACACGGTCTTTGCATGTTTTACTACAACTGTCAAGTCCAATATGCTTTCTAATGTGTCGGAGGGTTTATGGGGCCTCTGATCACACACTGCACTGTGGGGACTCAGCTCCCAGAATGAAAAGCAGAGGCCGTCTCACACTCCCTTTAAAACCCAGGTCCACAGCTTTCCTTTTTTTTATTTGGACAGACTCAGGCTTTTACATGAGGAGACAAAGGTAAATTAAGATGAAACTGCAATGACACTGAAGTGGGTCGCTGCATTAGAATCAAGAAAAATGACACTTAAAGTGTCTTAAACAGGTTGATGTAGAGTTCCAGTCTCTTGATTCAGTTCTTCCTCTTTCAGCAGCTCAGTCCTGTTTAAAATCAGGATTAAAATGCTTTAACATTCGAAGCTGGTCTCACTCTATCACACTTCCTCTGCAGGACATCAGCAAATGCCATCAAACCTCATAAAGCTCCATCACTTTGACTAAGAGCAGGATATTTTTACTAAACCACAGCTGCCTCCCAGCAGCGCTGCCACGTGTGTGAGCGTGTTTCCTCCGTCAGCTTGCTGCTCTTGGCTGGCAGCCTTCACATCTATGCTGATACTTCTACATTTATTGATTGACTTTTCAGAGTGAAAGTCCCCGGATCCCTGAGCTGGGAGCCCTTTCACCTTCAAAGGTCCGAGGCAAAGTTTCAGTGAAGTTTGAAACGAGATGTTGTAGCTCAGGAGTTCATTACCTGTTCCTTCTCTCGTTTAGACGATGAGAGATATGATCAAATACTGACCAAGCTAACATGAGCAGTCCATTATTACACACAATCATTTGCTTACACGTTGTCATGACAGACGAATGGAGCGCACAGTAAAACTTGGACACAAAGAGGAGACGCTGATGTTGAGAAGCAATATAAATGTAGAGCACTAACAGCGTTTGTCACGGCACCTCTCCAAATGTTTGATGATGTTTTTCTCATTACACGTCACACTCAAATAGAAACGATGTTCCCGGCCGAGGTGCATAATTTGTTTTCTGGTTTCCATTCGTCACAGGAGGAATGAGGAGGAATATTCAGAGGGGAGGAGGAGGAGGAGGTGCACAGTCAGTGTGCCTCGAGCAGTGAACGCTGAAGGCTGCTGATAATAACCTGAGAGGACGGCAGGTACATGTGGAGGAATGTGTGGATGCAAAGGGGAGTGTGTGTCAGGGACAGTGGTAAAACACATTCCATCAGCGGAATGAAATGCAGGTTTAAAACCAAATCACCTTTAAACTCATCCACTAACCGTCAGTTGCTTTTTAAATACATAAACGATGAATGACACAGCATTTTTAGTCAGGGCTGGACTCATCGATGATTTACATTAAACCACGAGCAAGCATCATCGTGCTAACACGCAGCATAACTGTGCTAAATGCAGGCTTAGCTAATGTGATGCAACACGCTAACACTGAACACGGTAAGTATGAAGCCACACGTGTTCTGTTAGCTTTACATTCACCACAGATTGAATCAGAGTTCTATCAGTGTGAACTGAATGTGACGCTTGTTCTCTGAGACCCAGAGGAACTGTCATCACTTTCCTTATTTTCCTTATTTTTCAGTGAAGGTCATTTAAAACGTGAAAATCATTAATTGTACTTAAATGCATGTAATAGTGTGTAATGACTCACAGCCTCAAAGGATGTTCGTTAAGCCTGAGTCTTCTAATCTTGTCTTTTAATTTACCTTCGCTGCTGTGAAACGGAGAGAAGATCAACAAACACCAGTCAGAGCGTCAGATCCCAACGGGTCTGTGAAGGTGGACCAAGAAAAACAAACAAAAACAAAAACAAAAAACAAACCAAAGAAAAAAACCAGTCACCATCAGCAGCAGCACCATCAGCACCATCAGCAGCAGCACCATCAGCAGCAGCAGCACCATCAGCAGCAGCACCATCAGCAGCAGCAGCAGCAGCAGCAGCATCAGCAGCAGCAGCACCATCAGCACCATCAGCAGCAGCACCATCAGCAGCAGCAGCACCATCAGCAGCAGCAGCAGCAGCAGCAGCAGCAGCAGCAGCAGCAGCAGCACCATCAGCACCATCAGCAGCAGCAGCAGCAGCAGCAGCACCATCAGCACCATCAGCAGCAGCAGCAGCAGCAGCATCAGCACCATCAGCAGCAGCAGCAGCAGCAGCAGCAGCAGGGAGATGAATGTCAACTCTGACCTGCTGAGAAACGAGAGGAGGACGAATGAAAGGATTCAGCACTTTGAAATGGAAAGCTTATTTTCAAGGTTATTGTGTTTGTTGTTTGAGAAGCAGCACCGACTCTCACACTGTCACACTGTCACACTGTCACACTCTCACACTGGCTCTGAGCAGCAGGATCCAACACTTACTGCAAACACAGATTCACAGATGTGACTGACATGAAAACAACAGTAAATCACTGTCTCACTGCGCTGGGGTGGTTTACGCTTCATACTCTGCTCATTCAGAGCGATTCACATCATGCATTAAAAACATCTTTAAAAAGCAGAAAACATTCAAATACAAACAGAAATAAAACGTTAATTTAAAAGTTAAGAGCAGAGACAGAGGGCAGAAGGACGAGATGTAGAGATGAGGATTTACAGACCGGTTCAAACCCGTGAAGAAGGGAAACCCCTCGTCTGTCTGGCAGCTCATGACGTCCTGTAACTGCTGGATCACGTGTTAAAACACAGTCAGGTATCAGAGCTCAGTATTTGTCCCTGGTCCTCGGGGTTGTTGTCTTGTTTCATTTCTACATGTCAAACTTTATTTGTGCAGCCATTAATCACAGTGACGCATCAAACAGCTGCGTAACAGCTACATGATGAGACGGTTAATGAAGATGACAGATGCCGACTGTCGAGCTGCACAAACAAAAGTTAGTTCATCATTTCAAATGATCGATTTGTGTAAATCAGGTTTAAAAAATTGTGTACACACACACACACACACACACACACACACACACACACACACACACACACACATTCACACACACACAATCTCCTTTCATCTGGTTTTTAATGTTCACTTTTCACGTTTCACGTTTCACGTTTCACTTTTCCGATTCCTGGAATTCCTCCACCCATCCTCACGTTTCCCATCATTTTCCTCCATCGTTATGTTAACACTCACACTCCCTCCATCCGTGTCTCCACCATTTTCTTCCTTTAGGTTTGTTTGCCAGTGAAAAGACCACGAATATAAAAACATTACTCATGACCCCCATATCCAGGCTGTCAGAGCAGGTATATATATGTATGTGTGTGTGTGTGTGTGTGTGTGTGTGTGTGAGTGCCAGAGAAATAATATGTCACGTTTGTGGAATTAGCAGCATCCAGGCGTGGAAACTCTGTGACTCACTGCTAATGTGTCACATAAAACCAGAAGCACAAGTGTCAAAAACTGTGAAATCTGCAGTGTGAGTGTGTGTGAGTGTGTGTGAGTGTGTGAGTGTGTGTGTGAGGTTTAACGGATCAGAACCAGCCACCAGTGCACCTGCAGGTCTCGTGTTGCTTTGTACTGAAAATCCTTGGAGCTCACTCTCTGCGCTCTCTCTCTCTCCGTTCTCTCTGCTGCGCTTCCTTCTTTTCTCTCCCTCTCTCGTGCTCCTCTTCTCACAGACTGACCTGCATTAACCCGGGGCCCTTTCGTCTCCTCAGACCTGCAGAGGGCCATTTTGATGCGTGGCCATCAAGTCAAACACAAAAGGCTTTTTTCCCTTAATGGCTGAGAGGCCGACTCCTGATGTGAGGTTTGCACTGTGACTCTTCACCCGTCAGCTGTGATCAGACAGACCACACCTCTCCATCTGCAGCCGCCTGCTGAGGATTCACAGAGTCTTTACACTGAAGAGTCAGTGGATCTGAATGAATCTCTGAACCCTGCTGCTCGTGGTGAAGGTCACATGTTGTTTCCTTCTGTTGTTCAGTAGCAGATCTGTGTGTATTGGTGGAAATGCTGAGAGGACGGAGCCACTGTCCACAGCTGGAGTTTGAACCTGCAGCTCACAGATGGAAGGTTGTACAGGCTTTCACCTGATCTGCCTCCTAAGTACAGACTGCATGTTTGTCAGCTCATGCTTCAGCGAGTCAGCTGCTTACTAAGAGCGTCTGTAGATGAATGATTGCACGGATGGATGAGTCTGCAGCTTTGGGCCTCGCCATCAGAAGATTTAGTAAGCATGTGCTGCTCGGGGCTTGATGTTCATCAATCTGAAGGCGGCATGATGGAAATAAGTGATGGATTCCTGCGTCGCTGTTGCTGATAAGCTGCTGTTCGAGATGAATACCTGGCATATTTCAGCCCGCGCAGCTCATTTTATTTGTTATACGCCGGCTGCGTCACACATTTCTCCGCTGGACGTTATCGAAGACAATTTATCAAACGTGGTGGAAGCTGCTGTGGAAGCTGCTACTGCTCCTGATGAAGGAGTTTCAGCTGATTCTTCTTCTGACTCAGTGCATCATCTGAAAATGTCGATTAAATGTAAACGTATGGTTGGGTGCACAGCTGGCTTTATGCTCAGAGGAGCTGAAGCAGCTTGGTTTGGATGCAGTGATGGATGATGGCTCCTTCTCAGACGCATGCAGGCGAAGATTAAAGTGGTTTTCATTTGAAAATGCAGAAAGGAATAAAGACGAGGCAGGAAAACACTGAAAAAGTTTCTGACAATACAAACATCACTTTAAGAAAGTTTACACTTCGTTTAGTCGGCTGGTGAACGAATGAATTTACAGAAACAAACAAGGGAGACGTGACATAAAGTTACCTGTGATGAGTCAAGTGAATAAAGTTGGACCCTTCACTTCCAGAGGGGCCTGAGTGGCTGCTGAGCCGATCAATGTGCACTGGAATGGAAAATTGATTTGGTTCATTTTCAAACTGTATGAAAAGCTGTTTAGTAATTTCACTATTGACATTTATTCAGCCGCGGCCCTTTTTTCTCTTTGTTTTCTCTCCTTTGTGCGTTCAGAGTCGAACGTGTCGACGTTATGATGAATTAATGAATTTAAAATGGAACTTTTTCGAGGCACTTTTGTTCTGCTGGACTCTCTCGACCGGGCAAACCGGGAGGCAAGAGAACAAAGAGAAGGGGACGAAGACGAATGAGATGAGGAGTAATTGCATCGTTTGCTAAATGAGGGCGAAACAAAAACTGTTCAACACAATATCTCAAGAAAAGAGGTGAGAGAGAGAGAGAGAGAGGAAAGAGAAGGAGAGGAAGGAGAGGAAGGAGAGCGTCATCATGGCCAGGCTAACGAGAGGCTGATGTACGGGCAGAACACAGGATCAGTGCGTCTTCATCCATCACGGTATCTCACACAGAAGAGGCAGCGCAGCAGCAGCAGAGCTGTCAGACACACAGGAACATACATTTATATAATGCAACACAGCACGTTGGTGTGTGGTGGGCCAGTTTTCTCTGTTCTAATAAACCAGCTGGTAAAATGCCACCAGCTGGTTTTTAATGCTGCGTATGCTGTTTGTTTTCTCTGTGTGAGAGTGTGTGTGAGTGTGTGCGTGTGTGTGTGCGTTTGGACATGTGTGGGGGCTTTAATTTCCATTTGAAAGCGCTGTTGTGTGTCCTACTTGTGCACGTTGGCACACTTGGTTCTCTTACATAATGGCCTTTGTGGCTCTGAGAGAAAAGCTTGAGCTTCGGAGAAAACGAAGACGTACGACAGAATGTGTGAGCGGATATTTGATATTTCCACGAGACTGTAACAGTTGTTTGAATCCAAAGACAAAACCTAATGAAACTAATGAAATCTATGAAACTAAAGTCTGTGAAAAACACCTGTTAAAACGCTGCACTGTGTTTTTCCTGTACAAACACACGGCGCCTGTGACAGGACAGCATGTGGAACATACGAGCCAAGCTAACAGGGCGTCTCTCCCGCTGAGACTGATGCTGAACAGAAGGTGCAGCCAAATGTTCTTCTACGGCTCCAACAATAGAAAAACAGCCTCGGGGTGTTGTGGTTTCTACCCTGACGCGTGTACAGAGTAAAAACCAACAGCAAGCATCAACTGTCACTAACGAGCTCCTCACTCGCCAGCGTGACTCCGGTCAGAGCTGCAGGAGTTCCAAGGCATTAAGTTGCTCAAGGACCATTGACTCCATTTCATTGCTTTACTTTGGTGGAAAAAAAGCAAATAAGCAGGAAAATCCCAGCCTGCTGAGCTGCGACCGCTCTGCTGCTGCTTTGGACCAAGCTATCAACAGATGGACTCGCTGCTGGTTTCAGATATAAACACTCTGCTCAGCTGTTTTTCTGCCCTCACAACATTTCCAGCACCTGTGACCCGACCGTGCTCCAGGGCCTGAGTACGTCTTTACATGTATGTTATGTTATGAAAAGAGCTCTGTGACCTCTGACCTTCATGCTCACTCAGAGTAAAAAAACCTCTCCATGCATTCAACGCTCTGTAAGCTGTTCAATGTAATGGAGCCTGAGGGGAAATTCAGTTTGCAGTCAGATGTGTAAATGCGAGCCAGCTGTGTTAACACTGGTTGGAGCCTCTGCTTCAATAAATTAATCGAATTAAAATGAAAATCCCTGCTTGAATAATGTGCTGCTTAATTTACATTGGTAAATGGATTCAGGGAGTTATTTAATGATAAAATCTTGTAATTTACTTTTTCAGTTTTTTAACTTTCCTGACTTCCCTTCAACGTCCCGAGCGGCTTGAACTTGTGTTCTTCTGTGAGTTACGAGTGTAGGTGGAGGGATGATGGTGGTGATAGCAGCAGGACCGAGAGTTTGAACTGAACTAACTTTCTGTGCTTGTATCGATCACATCGACAGAATCAGAGCCGGGAGCCAGGAGTCGGGCTGAAAGTCTGACCAGGACAACAAACACTCCACCGCCGTCCAGCAGCACGCTCAGGCTGTTATCCCAGGAAATGAGACTCTGTGTTGAAGTGTTTCGCTTTGGATTTTTTTCTGCATGCGAGTTAATAGCACAGGAGATAAAAGTTCTTATCCTGTTAGCCTCGCTGTTCAGTGAAACCCGGAGGGAAAAGGCTCCGATTCCTAAGAAGAAATAATCTGTAGCTGTGTGGAACAGTCAGGATGTGGAACAGGCAGAACGCGGAGCTTATACAGCGTAGAACAGCTTTTAAACGGAGTCTGTTTGACCGTGTGTGAAGCGTCTGCCCACAGGAGACTGAGGTGTGTTCCTGTTTCAATCTCTGGAACCAGTTACAGCAGATAAACGCAATCTAAAGAGGCAACTCCTCCTCAGTGGGAAGCGTAAATCCAACGCGCCTCTGGAACGTTTCCTGACCCACATTCACTTATCTGCAGCAAACACATTATCTCTTAAAACACTCTGACTCTCTGTGTGTGTGGTAAAACATGTACAGTGTCGTGGTGTGTGTGTGTGTGTGTTCATGTAAATAAGACAGAAGAGCCTGTGGATTACAGAGCAGGCTGTGAGCAGCAGGCGCAGAGGTTAAAGCCGCGGCATTCACAGTGTGATAATCAGTCAGGTGAACATGCCGTCACAGCCTCACCTGTTTCAGAGGTGAGGCGGGTTTTAGTGGCCGTCCACTCGTCCCCATCCTTCATTCTGAACTCTGTTTTCTTCAACTCCATCCCTCTCTCTTGTTCTCAGTTCCCTGCCTGATGACGCTCCTGCTGGCCTGCTACTTAATTACTGGACCTTAACATGCTGAAAGCTAAAGTGCTCCGACATCAAAGCAGCAGCAGCACAAAGACTTTTCATTTTTTTGTACTTTTAATAAGCAGAGAAGAAAAGAGTGTGTGTTAGCATGCTAGCTGTTGACTAATCACGGGATGCAAAACAAAGCGGCTTGCTAATTAATTAGCCGACAGCAGACGTTCCTCGACATCTCTGCGTCTACCACCGTGCACGAAACACACATTATTAATTAAATGATTAGGGCATAATTCTTTCAGGGATTTTCTAATCACTGTGAAGTCTCAGTGTTTCCAGCTGCAGCAGGAAGCTGCTCACAGTGTCCACCACCTGCAGGCCGCAGGCCGACACAGCATCAGGTCGCTGGAACACTGCGGAGCATTTAGCAGCTGGAGGGATTCCCCCTTCTTTCCAATTTAAATCTCATCTGCTTCAAATCTAACAAGTGTGAAAACTGGTCTGGAACCATTTCAAGGTGTTTTTATTGAATCTTACTGGTTCCATCATTTTCCCATTTGCTGTGTCGAGATGTGCAAAGAAAAAAAAAAACGCACACTTGGCTGGAAACCAATCGCGTCCCTGCACGTCCTCCATTGTCCCCTGTTTTCTCTGCTTGTATGCAGACGTGTCACTCTTTTTTCCTCCGCTCCTTCACTCTATCGCTGCTCGATCTTCCCGTTATCAGAGCTGTATGTTGTTAGCCAAATGAAATGGAGAGATAAGGGAGGCAAACATACAGCCCCAAGCACCATCGCTCATTCACATGTACAATCGGCCCAGGTCTGCAGAGCAGAGACAGGCAATCTCTCTGCTCTCTGATTGGTTTGGAGGAAACCAGTTCAGAGGGAAAATCCTGACCAGGAAGATGAACATGGATCTCACACATCTGAGTATGAAACACACACAGAATCATCCCATTTACAGCTGCTCATCAAAAATACTGATGACTGTATATTTACCGACATAATCCATCAATCTTAAAGCTAAACTGAAATCTAACCTGCTGACAAAGGGGACCAACCTTTCCCAAAATGTCTTCAGTTTCTTAAAATGTCCTGACTTTGCACAAACTTCACTTTTTCAATTCTGAAAAATGTTCAGAATTCACTTTAAAATTTTCCTCACGTTGTAAAATTGTTTAAAAAAAGTTCCCACTCTCCAAAAACATCCTCTGTCCCAGTGTCTGTTGTCTCAGGTCTCACAAACAGGAAACAGACGAATCTTCACACACAGTGACATAATCTCTCTCTCTTACACACACACACACACACACACACACACACACACAGTCCCCCCCTGAGATGAGAGACAGTGGCGTTCCAGTGGACGGATCCACAGTGAACAGATTTACACTCAGACTGACACAGTGAATATCAACCTCCACACACAGTTCACACCTGGATGAGGTGAGTGCAGTCTGCAGTTACATCATTACGATGAATCAGTGATGTTGACTGATCCAGGATCAGCTGACCCGGTCGGCTTCACGCCACGTTATTTACCCAGAATGACCTCTGGCTTTCTGCAGCACTGAATACAAAGCTTCCCCTCAGATTAAGGCGGCTGACACTCTGCACGTTAAGGCTTCAGTTCAAAACCCAAAAATATTCAGATTACAATCACACACAGGTGAGGAAAACACACCTGAGCGGCTGGAACCACATGATGATAGGTGATACTGAAACCCCTCCCCCTTGTCTTCGGCTGTAAATGGGAATGCTCTCGGAGTCGACTCGGCCCGGTTAAATAAGGCTCTGAATACATGGATATGTCTCCATAATCTGCTTAGCGACTGCAAATGTCAGAAGGTTGACGGCCAAACATGAATTGAGCTGAGTCGGCTGCGAGCGGATCGCCTGCTGAGGAAGAGCTGTGAGCGAGTTTAAAGGCGGGATCAGTGAAGGACAGTTTGATCACACTGCTGCTGCTGAAGAAAGGACAGAAGAAAGAAGAGAGAAAGAGAAGAGGAGGACATGGAAGCTGAGGGAGAGAGAGAGAGTTTTCACAGAGAGGAAGTGAGGAGAAAACATCTGATAACAAAACGGAAATTTATTCTGAGGGGTCATCAGGGACGGGTCTAACGCCGGAGGCCGTGTGGTTTATTAAAAAACCGACAGCTGACACATTCTGGACTCGGCCTTTAACTTTTCATACTGAGAAAAGTTTCTGAAGAAATCATGGAAGTTTCTCACATTACTTTCAGACCCCTTCACTTTACTGTTTAATTCCTAATGAATAAAAATACGATTTTCCCATCAAACTACACGACACAGTAAAACAGTTCGAGCTTCCAGAGTAAGAAAGGAAGAAGTGAGTAGAAAAGACGAGTGGATGATGGTCAGAGTTTTAGGACATTTAAATTCATCCTCCCAGAGGACTCAGCTGGAGCTGCTGTTTCCCTGCTGCTGCTCCTGAATGTGACAAGAAAACAAAGACAATCCTCCGTCTGTGCGACTGAAGATGAAGGTGGAGCTGTGGCACATCGCGGCGGCGTAGACCGTGATGCTCCCCTGCTTCCTCTGCCAAGGAGTAAACATGGAGGACGAGCTGCACACGTGGACGACACATGGCTCGAAAAGAGGGAGCACAAACACCTCTGAATGTACAGGGATGAGAAGTGTCTTCATCAGCATGAAGCACTGTGAGACACCGGCGTCTCTCTAACACTGTGGACAGCTGAAGACAAACTGAACAGGAAACAGTATAATGGCAGAATATCAGAGCAGCTGTGCTTCATGTTTCGTCTCTGATCCCGTGGCTTCCAGCTGTTTTCCTGCCAACACACCAGGAAAATAAAAATAGACAGAAATTTGTCCCCTGATAGCAGAGGAAGCTTCACTCGATGCTGCTCCACATCGTCCTGCCTGACGTGTGTGTGTCTCACACACACACACACACACACACACACACACACACACACACACACACACACACACACACACACAGTGACTGAGTGTTGTACCAGCTTCCTCGTAGCCTCCAACAACGTGTCTCAGCTCTCTGCTGTGGATTATCGGCCCCTATAGGGCCCATATTCTACCATGAAGAATGGCACAGCCTCTCTCTCTCTCTCTCTCTCTCTCTCTCTCGATCGCACTGTTTGTGTTTCACTGCGTTTCTTTTTATCTCCTCTCACGTTTACAGCTTCTCTTCCTCCAACCTTCCTCTCTGCCCTCGCTGTCAGCTTCTGTTACACAAGAAGCCGTCAAACTGCAGGGCCAGGAAGGCAGGCAGAGAGACGGGGGGACAGAGAGACGGGGGGACAGAGAGACAGGGGGGGCAGAGAGACAGAGGGGGCAGAGAGACGGGGGACAGTGAGACAGGGGGACAGAGAGACAGAGGGGTGCATAAGCAAAGATAGAATGAGAGGCAAGATAGTGATGTACAGTAAAAATAAAAAGCAGGAAAGCAGAGAGGAAGACGAGGCAGCGACAGGATGGAGGCTGTAACATGAAGGAATTCATCCTTTCATCACATCGACTGTGTGTTTTACATGAGTCACTGTTTGATCTAATGAGTTCATTCAGAGTTTCAGCCACAAGCAAAACGGTTCCTCTTTGGTCCAGTTCCACCGCCCCTCCTGAAACCCCGGCAGGGTTATCCAGACAGAGAGAGGGAGGGGGAGAGAGAGGGAGGGACAGAGAGGGACAGAGAGAGAGAGGACATGAATGAAGGGGAGACAGAGGTGTAAGGAAGGACCTGCAGTGGTTCAGTCATCCTGCAGTTACATGTCCAGCAGCTTAAACTCTGATAAATAATTCCATTGAAAATCCACAGTTCGTTCCTCAGTGAAATCACTCGTTCATTAACGGAGAAAATAATCACCAGATGAACTGATGATTAAAATCATCAGTGCTTTCAGCTCTGCCTTCGTTAAACCGTGACCAGGATCTTTGGCTAAACCGTGACCAGGAGCAGCGTCTGCACCCGCCCGCACAGAAACTACGACACACACACACAGCTCATCGTCCACTGGACGTCCACGACACCTGATGTGGTTGCTAGGTGACCTGTGACGCAACCACAGACCAGATCCATGAGACCAAGAGAATTTATCAGACTGAAAGTTAGAGTGACAGATGAACTGCTGCATAGATAGATAGATAGATAGATAGATAGATGGATAGATAGATAGATGGATGGATGGATGGATGGATGGATGGATGGATGGATGGATGGATGGATGGATGGATGGATAGATAGATGGATGGATGGATAGATAGAAAGTGAAAATGAAATGTGAATGAGAATAACACACGGCAGAGGTGGAGAAGTGGGTGGAAAGAGCGAGAAGATGGAAATGTCAGAGAGGAGGAAGGAATGGAGGAAAGAATGTGAAGGACAGAGTGATAAAACAAGGGCTTAATTAAAGAGACAAGTGAGAAGGAGGAGGTGAGCAGAACATAATTAGAAGACATAATGAGGGAGAGATACAACGAGAGGAAAAGGAAGGAGGAGCGGGGGAGGGATGGTAACGTGTGGAACTGAGGGATGAGGAAACATGGATTAAACCTGTGAGACAGAAAAAGAGGACAGGATGAATTCCAATAAACATGCAAATGAATCTGAACAGTTCCTCCGAAGACACAGGTGAGGTCTGGAGGACAGAGCTGGTCCCCATCAAGATCAAGACACGGTGCAGCAGAAGGAACTGATTTCCACTGATGGATCTGGTTCTGGTAGAGATCCAGAGGACGAAGTTTAACATATTTTCATCTGTTTATTTTTTCTGGTGTGATCAGGGTCAAAGCGCGATGCCAGTGTCGTACGTGCTGTCAGCTCTCGTGGTTTCTCACGGGACAGTAATAGTGTGGTGAGAGGTGGGGATGGACAGAAGGAAGGAGAGATTGACAAGAATGATGAAGAAAAAATGAGGAACGAAGAGAAGAATAAAGAGCCGGCGGAAGCAAAGTTAAACCGAGGAGATTTCAATTGTGTAGAGAAAATTAAGTTTATTCAGTTCAACAAATGACACGAGGGCAGAGAGAGAAGGCTGTGTGGGCAGAGGACGGACAGACAGTCCGTCTCCCTCCTGTCTCTCTGCATATTCCTAAGCTCATACTGACGACAGTTATATAAAATCAGCATCGCCAGCCACAGGACAACAGGAAGAGTCCGATCTCACGAGCGAGAAATTAATACCACAATACAACACAGTTTACTCAGTGTGCTCTGTGTGGGAGGAGGCGAAGCTGCTGGTCACAAACACACAAACAACAACAACAACAACACCAGCTGGCTGAGGCTCAGATAAGTTACCTGAACACACGGTGACAGGTCGGTTAGGTTTGGGACAATCACCTGGGAATCACCTGGGAATCACCTGGGAATCACCTGGGAAGGATCTGAGCACAGCAGCTGTAGAAAGGAGCATCCAGCCACCACAGAATGGGTCGTCCTGAGAGGGGAGGTGTCCAGCCGTGCACACAGGTGACATCTTGTTCTGTAAACCCATCACATAAACTCATATTATGACCCTGTTGAATACAAAGGAAAGTTTCCCACAGCCAGTGACACATCAGTGGTGAATGTGCTTTGTTTGCACCTGCTGTCGTTAAGGATCATAGATGTCATTCAGGAAATACGGAGACACTGTGTCCCACATGAACCCAGGGAAGACATGAAGACTTCATTATCAGGCCAGTACACATCCACTGCTCAGGTGCAGCTCTGAACACTGAGGACGCAGTCGTCTGGACGCCATCAAACACATTAAAGTGTAAACTGGAGAAGATGTGATTTCCAGTACAACAGACTGATCCCTGTGGGACACATTCATCAGCCAGTGAGCAGAACATCGCAACCAGCAGCGTCTGTGAGACAGCTACGTGAGAACTGAATTCTGTTCAGCTGAGCATGTGGTGATTTTACAATTCATCAGTAGGTAGGACGATTGATCCAGGTGGGAGAGCAGCGAGTCATCACCGCTCAGGTTTCCTGTCAGTGACTCTGAATCCACGGCCCTTCTTCCTCTTCACTTTACTCCACTTAACCACTGACATCTAATTAAACCCTGAGTGATGAGTGAATGAGTGTTTCATTTTAAATGAGGACATGAGGACATGCCTGTACCTGAGCCATTATCCTTGGGACGACAGGAGGCTGTGTACATCTGCTCCACATGAATAAAACATAATGCTCAGCCCTTAAAGGTGTTACGTTCTAATTTAACTAAAGTGGGTGGAAATTAAAACGCTTTCTTTAATAAGTAATAAGAAGTGAGGGAGGGAAACACCACGCTACGCCTGAGCAGACCTGCAGAGACGTGATTAAAAACCATACTGCAGCTGTTATTAAATGGGAGTCATCGGGCTCTAATAAGGTCACGCTGCTCGTTAGTCACCGCGAAGCAGGAAGGCACCTGTTGGACCGAACAGACTCAGCAAACTGCCTTCTTATACTTGGAAATGTTGACCTTTAAGGAGAACAGCTCCATCGCTCTAAACCACTGTGGCATTTTCTAACAACACAGCACAAAGACTTTTATAGACAAACAGACTTTATCACATTTCCATTAATCCCAGGTCGGGGTCGTCAGTGGGCGTAGCAGCACCAGCCGGTAGTTTTCAGTCCGACTCAGTAAGAATCAAACTTCTGTGCATGTTTGACTTAAAGTGCTCTACAGTCCCTCAA
>NC_054416.1:722500-785000 GCF_017976425.1 Toxotes jaculatrix | reverse complement strand
GGCTGAGCGTGGGGACACCGGCTGAGCGTGGGGACACCGGCTGAGCGTGGGGACACTGGCTGAGCGTGGGGACACCGGCTGAGCGTGGGGACACTGGCTGAGTGTGGGGACACTGGCTGAGTGTGGGGACACCGGCTGAGCGTGGGGACACTGGCTGAGTGTGGGGACACTGGCTGGTTTCTGATGAGGAGCCGCAGCACATGTCTGACGAGCTGCTGCTGTTTCCCCACTGGATGAAAAACAAATCCTTAACGTTACGTAGCACAGACGTGTGAAGGGTGAGGAGTTAGCTTGACTTAACTAAGCTTCAACCTCGAGCTCAAAGGAAAGTTCAAACGGGAAAGTGTCGGCTCACACGAGCGACTGGCGGCGATTCATCAGAACAACCCCGTTTTCTGTTCGTCCGCGAGGGAATCGTCAATAATTGATTAGAAGTTTGACCCTCTGTGATTGTGAGGTGGAAGAGATGAAGCCACATAATGAAAGGCTGAGCAGCGCAGAGATGATCATACAGCCGAGCTCACGCTGCTCTGTACGGAGGCGTCACAGTCGGGGGACAGATGCAGTGATGCTGCAGTGCAGTCTGGGAAATCCCAGCTGACAGGCAGCATACATGAACAGAAATGTTTTTATTCACTTGTGATGCTTTTATGTTTCGTGCTGAAGAAGACGACGAGCTGCCTCGTTATCCCAGAGTCCATCTCCGAATGTGTGGATCATCAGGTGCTTTTATTTTGACGGGGTCTGTGCAGTAGAGTTCAGTGTCGAGCTCCAAACTGTTTTAAATTCAACCAGCAGTTTCCACACAGCTCCTCTGGTTGTTTGTGTCAAACCCTGAGCTGCGCTGGGGTTTGTGCTGTGTGTGTGTGTGTGTGTGCGTCGGAGTGTGTGTCTGTGTGTGTGTGTGTGTGTGTGTGTGTGTCTAAGAAAATGAGGCAGATAAAGAGCTTATATCTATCCCAGGATTGAATGAGAAGCTGTTTTGTCGCAGTGAGGGACTTTGGGATGTTTGTGTCTCTGTTGTGAGTCTGTGTTTCTTTGTATGTGTGTCCTCTAACTGTGTGTGTGTGTGTCTGTGTGAGGCAGAAACAGATAATGGCAGTAATTGAGAGATAGTTGTCACTGTTGTGTTGTTGCGACGTTCTGCTGATGCCCTATTAGCCTTTTCTGCACTTCGCTGGGTCTATTTTTGTCGGTGTAGAAGATTCAGTGGCGCTGAAACCTTCAAAGACTCGCTGAAAGTTTGTCACCTGCAGAGAAAAACACTCGCTCACTGTTCACCTGTGTTTGTCGAGGAAAAGGTGACTAAACTCCAGTGGACAGATTCTGATGCGCAGAGCGAGAGCTGTGGACTGAGAGGAAGTTTCCTGGATTTTAAATCCAAGAAAAAGAGGAAAGCAGCATCTGCACAGAATCGACTGAAAACCGAAGCAGGTTTTCATGCTGCTTTGTTATCAGTGATATTTCACTGGTAAACAGAGAAACCAACAGAATCCATCCTGCCTGGTACAGACCTGGGTACAGACCAGGCTTCGGTCATGTGGATGGTTTGTAGATGAACTGGAGCAGCAGCACTTCTGAATGTAAACCCACTGAGGTCCACCAGCACCTCCCAGGTCCTGCAAATGTACCGAACTTTTATTTTTATCCCTGTCGCACAAATATTTACACGACGGCGGAGAAAGGACAGCGACGCTCTGTTTTAGCAACACTGATACACCAGGTATGAGGCTGAAGACCTGCCTGATGTACTGATATCAGAAGCTAAACATTCCCCTGAGACCGATGTTTAGTTTGGAGACGTGTGATAGAGACTCGGGGAAGCGAGCGTCTTTAAGCAAAGCTCAGTGAGTGGATGCTGGACGTGAAACCGTTTCCCTGACTGTCAGTCCAGGCTGATAAAGTGGCAGCACAGAGCTGCAGTCAGCTGGGCTCAGTGTGTGGGAGCTGCTGTGCATCCATGTCTCTGGCTGTTATCTCAGAGTCGCCCTGAGGAGCATGTGTTTGGTATAGTTTAGCAGCGGTGATGCGTTCAGGGGACGTAAGGAGCAGCTGGGAGGAATGTGTTTTCACTTCTGTTTATCAGTCACAGCCACGTCTCAGAGAAACATCGTCCCTGATGGATCAGAGGGACACTGTCAGGGACGAGCGGCTGCTTCATTTTATTATTGTGCGAGTTAAAAAGACGAATCACGGAGCAGAACCAGGCTGAGGTGACACTGCTGCTCACAGGTCCTGACAGTCCACCTCAGACAGCGGCCTTCTGGATCACGTGTCATGTTGGACACTTCGTCTTATTACCACCTGTCTCAGTGTAAACCAGCCATCAGAGGTTCAGTTACAGAATCCAGCTTGGTGAGACAGGTTTACTGTCCCGTCTCAGACTCAGTGTTTCTGCCTCAACCAGACGAACACGTCACGGCTTCAAGTGTTTGCAGAGGATGGAATTTTAAACACAGGACTGCTGCTGAGACACAGAGTGTCGGTTTATTTTAATGTTCTATACGATAAAGTTCTGAGCTGGAGAGATTTTCAGCTGTGGAACCGACTCCGGTTTTGACTCCTGGCACACGGAGTGGAAACTCCATCTACTCAAGTGGCAGCGCTGACTCGTGTCCTCTCAGGAGACGCACAGACGACGTTTCCCTCCCGCTGCTTCAGACGTGGTTAAACTTGGAGAGTAAAGAGGCCGGGCGAGGCGTGAAGCTGAGCCGTGGCCGACAGACGCAGAAGCGTGACTGCTGCTCACAGGATGTAAAGTCTGCAGGCGTGTGCGTGTCAGCAGGTGATTTATGAAGCAGTGTGATGGAGGAGCAGGAGTGAGAACAGAAGAAAAACATTTTCACTCCATTTTCACACAAAACTTCACGCTGAGCTGATTAAAAAAAAAAAAAAGGAGAAAGAAGCAAGACAGAAAAAACCTGAGGCCAACGGTGGGTCATCAGACGGTGAAGATCCCAGGAAACAGCGTCAGGGGAATCTGGGAAATGGAGTTTATTTAGAGACCTCAGGTGCAGTTCACACAAGCTTGTTGTTATTCTGCTCTCACAGCTCTAACAAGGTAAAACGCATTAGAGAGTCTTTGTCCTCCACTGTCCATCCTGAAGACGGATTTCAAAACAGTCTTTGTATCAGTGTGTGTGTACAGTGTACGCTGACGTGTGCATGTGCAGCTCCTTTTGTGTTGTATTCAGCAGGGATGCAAACACTGTACATCCTCTCAGTGTGGGAGCTGATGCAGCTCACAGCAGATTTGGTTTTGGTTCAAATCCCGTCTGGATCCTTAAATGGATCAGAACCACATCAGGTCCCGTGGACTGTCAGCGCTTCCTCCTGGATCCCAGGTTCTGAGTGACAGCACAGCGACAGCAGCCGAAGGCAGAGGACTCAGGAGGGAACAGGTCAGAGTGTTGGTGGATTTCAGCTTTTGAACATATGAAACAACATATGAAACAAAGGCACAGTGAAGAACAGGAAACCTGAGTCTTTCAGCTGTAAACTTCCAGTGAGAGGCGCCTGCAGGCGTCCGACTGTCCTCCACAGAGCCTCCGTCCCGCTCAGATAACTGCTTTCACAGCATCATGGCAGGGTGTCGCTCAGCAGCTCCAGGTTTCTGTGGCAACACGGCCCCCGACCGGGTGCCACACTCAGCCCTGACCCCCCCGCCGAGGACTCCCCGCTCTGCCGGCGATTACTGTCGAACTGCCAAAGAAAAAGCTGCAGTGGAGCCTGAGGATCAGACGTCATCTGTCACGTGACGAGGCTGCTGATTGGCGGATGAGTTTCCTGAGGACAAACAGCAGCTCAGAGCGTCCACAGCGTGGCTCTGGGACGATGGAGCCTTATGACTTCGATGCCTCTGACTTTTTATCTGACGCCACCGCCAGGATGAGATTTACGGTTTGAAGTAAACATCTCAGAAACAGCGTCACCTCCGGTTTTCAGGCTCCGCTCCTGCTCCGTCCTCGTGCAGTGAACAGAAACTTTCCCTCCTCTCTCGTTTAGTTCTCGGTCTGTCGGGTTAATCTTCTCCCTGGAGCTTCTCGATGTTTAAAACACACTTTGAATTCTTTTTTTATACTAAACGTGTGACAGATATTCAGCGTTGGGCTCTGAACTTTTAAAAGTCAAACTCTCAGAGGAAATAAGAACATTCAGCAGCGTGGTGTCGACAGGATCAGAGGGGAAGGTGACGGCTGATGTATGAGTTTTAATAAAAGGCCAATAATATGAGCAGCATGTCAGTCTAATCTAATCTGAATTCATCCTGATGGAGGAACACAGCTGATGAATCTCCTCTCACTCTTTCTCTTCTTCCTGCACTGAGACTGAACATTCACCATTTCATCTCCTCTCTCGACACGTTTCCTGGTTCTCAGCTTCTCTGAACATCGAATCGTCCCAGTTCATGCTTCTTCTCCAGGATCTTTCCCAAAAGCTGCCGAGGTGTTGATCATGATCCCAGTTTCTAACTCGTCCACTCTCTGTGTCCTCTGTCCTCCAGCTCTCACTTTCATTTGGCTTCCATTCTGCTTTTCTCATCTTTCAGAGAATCGTTTTCAGGCCTTTAAACGGCGTCTCGTCTTCACCTTCAGCCATGTTTGTCTTTCTCTCTGGAGAAGAACTGAAAGGACATGAAAACAAGTTGTGTATACGGTGTTATAATAAATGCACCTGCCCAGACACCTGCACGCACCGATAAGCATCAGTGCCACAGACAGAACGCCTCGGTCGACCTCCATCCTCCTCTCATCCATCTACCTGAACAATCTGCCTCCAAACATGAAATATTGTTGCACACTTCGGTTGTTTGTGTCGTCGTTTGTATTTCTGATTTATTTTCCACTGTTCCAGTGCGTCTGTAACCAGGTTTCCCTCCGAACGCACAGATCTGAAGGTGCAGGTCTCCTCATCGCTCCAGGCTGATCTGCTGTTTCCACCACAGCAGAGAATTAACACCACCTCTGTTTCTTTCCAGCACTGAGCACTTTCCTTAATCAGGCCGTTAAAAGCCGTCGCTGCCTGAATCGTGACCGCGTCCACACGGATGAACTGAGGATGAAAAACGCTCCCGGGTGTCGGGGTCACATCCGTCACTGCTTCGCCTCCAGTTTTGTTTTTAATGTTCCAAAACTTTTCCCAGAGATGAGTAATGAGCACGAGGAGCACATTACTGCGTGCTCTCCTCTGCACACGCTCCAACCTCAACTGTGAAATGGAAGAAATCTCATCCTGTAATGAGCACATTTGTTTCCTGCGATTTCCTGAAATGTAATGACGACTTGTACTAATTTCTCTCATTTCAAAGTGAAGCAGCGCTGCTTATTATAACCCCGCAGAGGAAACTAAGACAGATAGAGCATGAATACACTCTCGTCCATCTCCTGAGGGCTCACACACACACACTGTGAAAGGACCAGAGACCAGAGACCAGAGACCAGACCAGAGACCAGAGATCAGAGACCAGACCAGAGATCAGACCAGCACAGTTTAACGTGAGTGGTCAGAGAACGTTAGGACTGTCGGGGTCTGGGATTTATGGACAGGATGAATGAAAGAGACATGAGCAGCTGTAAAGACCTCGACGGTCAGGGACAGAATTAATTTCATTATTTAAATAATCACTTACTTTAAAACTGTTGTTGTGTGGCTGTAAAAAGAATCAGCTGCGTGCTCTGGGTGTGAGAGTGCAGGTGATTGACAGAGAGAAGCTCAGTCCGACTGGGGACAGAGAGACACTGTGGGAGCATCGAGGCAGAAACATTTCTGTTTCTGAAAAAGAAGCTCGGCGGACTCCACTTCAAAGCTCCGGGTTCGATCCGTACATCAGAGCCCCTCTCCTTCGGGACTGACGTCTCCGTCTCCCGGGGACGTCCAGGAGCTGGAGTAATTGGAGGAGACCGTCTGTGATTTTAATCCCGTGCAAATGTGCCTCGTCTGATTTGTACAGTGACGACTCGAGCACAAACTGCTGAAAGACAAAGCTCCTGAGACGGCTTCACTTCCTGCTCACAGGAGGCCTCCTCACTGACTTCTGTGAAACATGGAGTTTACAGAGGACGGTTTGGCCAGAATCTTCTGGTGGCCCTGGGTCCTGGGCCCCTGAGTCCTGGGCCCCTGAGTCCTGGGCCCCTGGGTCCTGGGCCTCATTACATTTCCCTTGTGAATTTTTTTTTTCCACAGTGCAATTACACCAAGATCCCACATAATACAAGACCTGTGAGAAAAGGGCTTAAGACCTGAAGTGAAACCTACTTTTTCATTTCCAGCCAAGGAAGGAATTAGAAAAGGAAGAGCCACAGAGGAGGAGGAGGAGGGGGGAGGAGGGGGGAGGAGGAGGGAGGATAATTTAGCCTCAGGATGTTTGAAGGCAGGAAAATGAACGTGGAGGATTTAGTTTCAGCTCTGACTGGAAATGGAGGAAATGTGGACACACTTTCTTTCACTCATTATGTTTGAAGTTCTGCCGTAAATCTTTTCTTTAAATTCAGCAGCATGAAAGTGAAACAGCTCCTCAGCTCCCGGTTCATATGCAGATTAAGGTGAAGGCACCTCTGAGCCTCTGTCTCTGGTTCTGTGTGTTCGCTCTGAGGCGGGAGGCGGGTGGAGGACTGTTTCCATGCTGACGGAGGTGTGCTGATAAAGAAGAAGAAGAATGAGCAGTGTTGGTGCTGACGGCGTGGATTACAGAGGATTCCTCTCCAGTCACACGTTCACCGTGTGGACGCCTCCTGCTGATAATCACACACACTTTATTTTCCTCTTCCCTCCTGCTGTGTTTCTGTTTCCATAATCCATCTGTTTAACCTGTGCACCTCCCCCCTCAGCTTCTCCTTCCTCCTCCCCTCAGCTCAGATTCACTCCTCCTCTGTTTTTCTTCCTTGTTCCTTATTTAGCTTCGTCCCTCTCTTCATCCTCTGCTTCGCCTGCTCCTTCCTTTATTCTCCTTCTTCTCTGTTGCTTTTCTTCTTTCCTCTTTCTGTCTTCTGAAGTTCTTCCATCCTTGTCCTCTGTCATATCATCTCATTTCTAATTCAGTCTTTAGTTTAGACAGAACACACACACACACACACACACACACACACACACACACACACACACACACACACACAGTTTAACAGCAGCAGGTTTTTCCTCCATCAGCAAGTTAAAAACCAGAAAGAGCACTTTGATGTCTGTTAAACATCACACAGCTAAAACAGCAACACGGACCTGAAAACACCTGAAACACACACACACACACACACACACACACACACACACACTGCTGCAACAACAGAGACGCTGAGCTGTGAGTCCTGACAGGAGAAAAGCTGAGCAGAGAAGAATAAGAAAGACAGGAGCTAAAAAAGGTTCATGGAGGAAGAGAAGGAAAAAAGAATCCCAAATTAAAGTTCGTTTCCATCCACCTGCTGAAACGTGGGAAAAAAAAACCCTCAAAGCAAAAACCAGCACAAAGCGAGGAGCCTGCTCCAGAGCCCCGTGTCCCCGGACACCGCACAGCATGCTGGGTTTAACACAGGCAAAGTTTTATTCCCAAACTCTGAGAGCGTGTCGCTGACGACAGAACGAGGCCGCCTGGAAATCCATCACTGTTTCTGAATCACAGGAAAATAACTGAGACCACGTCACGTGAAACGTTTTCAGCTGATCTGAGGTGACACACATTTTAACTCCACTCTGACTTTTTAATAAATAGGGTGTACTCATTAACACTCAGCCATTCTCTGTTTTGCTGATTCACTTTATCAGGAAACTGATTCTGATCTCTAATTAAAATCAGGAGGAAATAACGTCACATTGTCATGTGCTTTGAATTTGTTCATTCACTGAATAAAAAGATAACGGGGATAAAAACAGTGACCTGAATATGAAATCATCAAACAACAGCCTGAACACAGTGTCTGAAACTTCAACTTTACACCAGCAGTGAAAAACAAATCGGATGAAAGGCTCATAAATGTTCACAGTCTGACGTTAAAGGTGAGGAAACACTGCACAAACACATTCATCATATAAATATATAAAAATATTCATATAAAGTCGCTCAAAGCTCCAAAGAGTCTGAATCAACAACAAGCAGAACGAGCATCAGCTGCTCAGTCTGAAGACGTGAACATGAAAGAAAATCATTTGGCTTTAAACGCTCTTCGTTCTGCGTTAAAACATCAATAAAAACTGAAAACTTTCAGAGTCGGAGGTGAAAACACGGCGGTGTGTGTCTGAATGAACTGAACAGCGGCTCCGCTCGGCCTCCGGTTTCTCAGCCTCCCACACAGAAACGAGCCCACCTCCAGCTCTCGTCCTCCTCTCCAGCTCTCGCACAACCAAAGGAAAACCTCTCACATTTCACTCATTTAGCCGAGTGACAATTCTTCCTGTCAATTCTTTTGTTTAATAAAGTTTTAGATAACTGATCTGCTGATATGCTCGTCACAGCGTTTCCAGTTTCCAGTGATGTACAGAGAAAACGAGGAGCACAGCTTCTCATCTGAGCAGCTGGAGTCACGTGTCTGGCATTTCTTCATCAGAACAGTTGTCAGTTATTTTTCTAATGACTGAACAGAGACCAGGAAACCAGTCTCACACACCTTCAGTGGTGTCTTCACTCCTTTTTACTCTGTGAGTGATTTAAATGAGCCTAAAGCACCAACATGAAAGGCGTCTGTACGTGTCGTCTGCAGGAAAAACAAATTCAATCTCTCAAAGGTTTTTTTTTCCCTCTTCATCCTCGTGTTTTTCTTCCTCCTTCAAATGACCAGAGCCTCGAGCATGTGCAGAAACCCGATCGTGAAGTGGGTCAGGCAAATTAGGAAACAAGGAGAAAACTCCTGCTTCTTTCTTCACAGTGTGAAATCTGTCAGAAGTGACGTCGACTGTTTTCAGCCTCATCAGGAAACATCAGGAAACATCAGGAAACATCAGGAAACATCAGGAAACATCAGGAAACAAGCTGCTGTTGCTCAGATGACCAACATTACTTAGTGGTTAACAGAGTAATGTTTGTCTCTAGCTGCGCCCACAGATGACTGGTGTGATGGGAGGATGAAAGGAAATGAAAATCAAAGTGTTTCATCTCTTTCTATTCTTCCTCTGTTAAACCACTGGACAGAGCCTGACGTGGTTTCACCCTAAAACGACATTAACGTGCTTTTAAAACGAATCTCGCTGAAGAGCTGATTGGTTTGTCGGGATTATTGTGGAGGGAAAGATGTTTCCTTTCATGCCTAAAACTTTGGCTGTAGGAGAACGCCACCAGAGAGGAGGAGGAGAGGAGGAGGAGGAGGAGGAGGAGGAGAGGGAGGCTGACATTTAACAGAGGATGATAAATCTGTTGGATGTGTTTTTGTGAAATCCAAACAGTGTCTTTCATTGTTTTCCTTCAGTTTATCAGAGGTGATAGAGGAAAGAAGCTGAGCAGCTCGTCAGAAACCAAATATTATCCTTCTCTCCCTCCCTCCGTCTGTCACCCAGATTAAACTTTAAAATAGAGATGAAACAAACAGAGGAAGATGCGAACAGTTCTCTGCTCGTGCGTCTGTGCTGAACATCTGAAAGTAAAACGATGGAGCTGTGAAACTCAGCCAGAGGCTGCACATCGCAAAAACACTGAGCTGGGAAACGTTCAGTAACGTAGTCATAATAAAGACAGTCCTGCCTTTGCTCCTGGAGCTCCTCGGCCTCCTGCTCCCCTTCATTCACCTCCTCTGCCGTGAACTGTCCCCTCGCTGCCGGCTCTCACACAGGAAAAGGCCTCCTGCAACAACATGTCACATGTTCACAACACGGGACGAGAGACAACGAAAACCACGACTGATGGACTGTGTGTAAACGTAAAGACTTTTCACTGTGGCCCCAAATTCACAGGAGAGGAGAGGAGGAGAGGAGAGGAGGAGAGGAGGAGAGGAGGAGGGGAGGAGGGGAGGAGGAGAGGAGGAGAGGAGGAGAGGAGGAAGAGAGGAGGAGTGGAGGAGAGGAGGAGAGGAGGAGAGAAGGAAGAGAGGAGGAGAGGAGGAGGGGAGGAGGAGAGGAGGAGAGGAGGAAGAGAGGAGGAGTGGAGGAGAGGAGGAGAGGAGGAGAGAAGGAAGAGAGGAGGAGAGGAGGAGGGGAGGAGAGGAGGAAGAGAGGAGGAGTGGAGGAGAGGAGGAGGGGAGGAGAGGGGGAGAGGAGGAGGGGAGGAGGAGGGGAGGAGAGGAGGAAGAGAGGAGGAGTGGAGGAGAGGAGGAGGAGGAGAGGAGGAGAGGGGGAGAGGAGGAGAGGAGCGATGGGCCTGGTCTGCCTGGAGACAACGTATGCGAGCACAGGTGCTGGAAGCTGCTTCTGACCTTCTGAACTGCAGGTGAAGCTACACTGAACTAAATCCTCTTCATCAGCACAGCTGCTGTCATCAGTATCTATGCAGCATACAGAACATAAAGCAGCGAACCTAACACCCGGCTGCTGCATCATCATGTCACCGTGACGACGAGCCATGATAAACAGGCGTCCTCATCACTGTGTCTGCATTACTCCATAGTAACAGTTGCTAATGACCTGAGGTATCAGAGCCCTATACAAGAGTAACTCTACACATAAGGTGAGTGTCTCACCGTCAGTAGAAAGGCGACTGGGGGCTGATGTACAGACTCTGTGTTTGGGAGGCAGGGGGGGCGAGAGTGGGGAGAGAAGAGAGGGGAGAGAGGGGGAAGGAGGGGGGCGGGGCAGGGGGAGGGAGGCAGGAGGCGAAGGCCCTGCTGCCGCATGTCACGACCCTGGGACTGGTGGTGGAGGAGGGGATGGCGAGCGGAGGAGAGGGGCTGCTGGGAGAATCACAGGAAGCTCCGCTCAGGAAGGACGAGTCTGGAAGAGAGGAAACAGAGAGAGAGAGGGAGAGGAGCTGAGAGAGGGGTGGAGGAGGAGGAGGGAGAGAGGAGGCAACACAAAGACAGGGCAGGTGGACAGAAGTAGAAGGAGAAGAAAATGGAAAAGGGGGAGAGCGACGAGATGAGACGTGTGGAGAGAAAGGTGAGAAAAGACAAAGAGGGAAGTAAAGAAGGACGATGGGTGAAGAGAGGGAAGGAGCTCGTGGTGCAATCGAACACACACATGAAACGCTGCTGCATCTTTAGTCATTTTAGACCAAATTCCCCCAGAGAAAACACGAGAGCAGGGACTGAGACGTGCAGTGACCGATGAAGGACAGAGGACAGGGGACACAGTTTCTCTCCTGTGGGTTGAGCTTTGTCACCAGAAGATAATCAGCCTCCTGTGGGGCTGCCTGCGTGATAAAAAATGGATGCAGAGTCAGAGAGTTTGATTAAAAGCGTGGACCTCCAGCAGCACAGGCTGATGTGCAGACTGAGCCCCACTTTTAGCTGCATGGATGGTGAAAAAAAAAAACAGAGGGATGATGTTCAGGACAGAGAGCTGAGGGACTGAACAGCTGTGTCACAGGAAAGGCATGATGGGAGACTCTTAAATATCACAGTCCGTTTCTGTCCACGTAACCACGATGACATTTCAGCACATAAAACTGGATCGATGTTCACAAGCAGGAGCTGAGAGACGGAAACTCAGCGCTGAAGAATCTACAACCAGTGAATCCTACACGGGACGGAGCCTGATTAGTTTCCTGTGCTGTTTAGTTTCCTTTATGTGCAGAAAGTAAAACACGAGGAGAAGAAGATAAAATAATGTGAGTGTGAATAAATGATGATGTTAGACTGAGACAGTAAAGATGTAATAATGCAGATGAATGTGCTCCTGAAACGAGTCCAGCTCTGTCTGAACTGTGTATGAATACAAACGGACTGTGTAAAGTGATGGGGTGTCGTCCTGTAGCTCTGCTTCCACTGACATTAGGTTCAGATTATTACCTTCACATTAAAACCTTTCATTTAAAGTGAGTGTTGTTTTTACTACAGTGCAGCTGCCTGTTTAAAGCCTCTGCACCAGTGTCAACAGTTTAAACTCTGCAGCCTCAAACAGCCTCCTGCAGCACGACACGGGTCCTGCTGGTGAACCTCTGCCTCAGCTAACAATCCTGCTTGTTTATTCATACGCCACGAGTAAACACAGTGTTTACACATTCAGAAAGCACAACACCCAAACAAGCAAGTGTCATCATATATCTATATGTGTCCTGGTCTGGATGTTTGGGAACACTGGACACGCCACATGCATGTTAAGCTGGGTTTATGGAGTGTGTGTGTGTGTGTGTGTGTGTGTGTGTGTGTGTGTGTGCGTGTGCGTGTGTGTGTGTGTGTGTGTGTGTGTGTGTGTGTGTGGACCCATACCCAGGTTCCACAGGGTGGTCCTGGCAGCCAGCTCTTTGGCATCATCCAGCAGCACACACAGCTTATCTGGGATGTAGGTGCTTTGTGTCGATGGGATCACAACCTGTGCACGCGCACACACACGCACGCACACGCACACGCACACACACACACACACACACACACACACATCTTTTACTCCATGTTACTGTTCTGTTAGTTATCGTAGCTTGTGCAGGTGTGAGATGTGATAACAGTGAGATGAAGCCAGGTGCTGAGTAAAGTCAGGTGAGCTGTATTAGGAGCTGTGTCAGGACCTTGTACAGCAGCAGCAGCTTCCCGTCCTGTGCAGGTGTGGAGTACAGGTGGTACTCGGGCTGTGACCAGCAGTTCTTGCGGCAGAAGAAGTCGAGCAGGCTGACAGCGGAGCTGATCTGACTCTGCTTCAGTGACAGCAGGCTGGTGGGGGACAGGGGAGTGCCGGGAAACAGGGGGAACACGGCCCTGTCCACGTCGTCTGACAGCACGGAGACAAACACGGCGTTAGCGTTAGCGCTCATCAGAGCAGACGTTTCGTTATTCAGAGAGGACTGATGGGCAAGAACGTGGATTTTATCCATTCAAAAATTAAAAATTAAAATTAAAAACAAAGCAGAATAAAGTGTGAAAAACAGGAAGGATCTGAATACTGAAGCCACCACATCACTCCCTGTATGAATCTCTCCATCTGTCCTCCTCCTTACACCTTCACCCGTCTCTGCCCGGCTCTCTCCACCTCTGAAGCTCCATCTCCATCCTGAATCTGTCTCTTATCTCCACCATGGATCTAACAAATAAATGTTTAATTCATTTTCCCAGGAGTCTCTCTCATCTATCCCTCCCTGAATCTGTCCACATCCTCCTGTCTCTCTCTCTCTCCCGCTCTCTTGTAGAAGAACAAGGGAGTGTAGTAGTAGTGTCTCACTGCTCCGACATCTCTGCTCTCATAAATATTTCACAGTCCATTTGTGGGAGACTTAACTTTAAAACTTTTCTCATTTTCAGAAATGTCTCCGAGCATCAGGAAAGTGAGGTCTTGCTTCATCGTCAGATTATTATCGTGGCTGTATCAATACACGAGTGATGAATGTGGTTTGTAATGGATGAGACAGAACAGAGACAGGTTGAGACAGGACAGAAACTGAAATATCATCATGTTCAATTACACAGCAGGATTTTACAGGCAGACTGAAAAACACAGAGCTGGTCTGTTCAACAACAGAAAGCTTCAGTAGGAGCAGCACGTTTCACACTAACCTGGTGATGATAAGATAAAAACATTAAACACAAACCTGTGATTATAAAACATCATATAAATCAGTACAAAGTTTTCAGTATGACCCTGAAACTATGAAAGAACTTCCCTCAGCTGTCACAGAGCAGTAAAACAGTTTACTGCAGGACATTTCTTATCTAACTGCAGCAGATTGTATTTTAAAAAGTATTTTTCCAAACAGGACACACACACACACACACACACACACACACACACACACACATCAGCCTCCTCCTCACCTCCTGCTGCTCCTGGGTAGAAGGGGCTCCCCAGGCGAGGCGGCAGGGACATGGGTCTCAGAGGAGAGCATCCATCACCTCCTCCCATCATCCCTCCATCGTTCCTGTGCAGAACAGAGGTCCCGTTCCCTCCTCCTCCTCCTCCTGCGTTGTTTCCCAGGTATGCCCTGCTGCTGTACTTCCTCCCAGCGACCCCTCCGTCCTTGATCCCCGCCGGTTTGGCCAGCGTCACCTCCACGGTGGCTCCATCGATCTGGGCTCCGTTCATTAAACCGAGCGCAGTGATGGCGTCCTCGCGGCAGCGGTAGTGGATGAAGCCGTAGTCTGTGAGTTTCTTGACGCGCTCCACGGAGCCCGGTTTGAAGCGGGAGAACTCCTGACGAAGAGTTTCTTCACTGGTGCTTAGCATCAGATTACGCACCTGCAGCAGAACACAAACACACCAACATTCAACAGTATTATCCCACCTACAGGTGCTAACACAGGTGAACACCTGTCAGGTATCAGGCTGACGTCCTGTCTGTGCTCACACTGATGCATCAGCTGCTGATCCACGAGTGGGACAGTTTATTTCATACATGCAGAATGATGACATCCCTGCGAGCGCTGCAGGTTTTTTATTATTCCTGCTCAACTGTTTTGACCTAAAAAATATAGATGAGTCATGTTTCAGTGGAAAATAAATCCCCGGTTTATGTTCCACAGTTTTATAACCAGGAAAAGTGTTTACAGTTTATCTGAACACTGTAGTTCACTTGCTGCATGTAGAAGAAATTTAAGCATCCAGGATAAATTCTGTACACAACACTGGTATTTATGTAACTGAGTCATCTGAGGTACGAGTTTTCAGATTCAGGTCCATTCCCTGATGCTTACACTTACCTCTGACTTTTCTTTTAACCTACAGTTAATCAGGATATTCTCTGAGATCTGAATTTCCTCTTCCCGGTCCAGAGCCAACATTTTCTGAATGAAGACGAGGAGGGAAAGGAGGAAGGCCAAAGACCGAGGTTCCACCACAGTAATACAGAATGTGGCTTTCTAATGAACCGAACATCTCACAAAAATAGTAAAGTAACATCTGCTATGTTAATTCTCTGATGTCCCTGGAGAATTAATGGAATTTCCTGCCTCCTTCTTCCTGCTTTCCACCTCTGAAACATCACTGAAACTCTGAATTTGCCATGACTGATGAAAATACGACCGCTCTCTCCAAACTAAGCTGACACTCCGGAGTGTGATGACCTGATTCAGAGCTTCTTATATCAGAGGAAGCCGTGGTTATTCCTCTGCTGGCAGAGTCACTGTGGATCCGTGCAGCAGTACACACACATCACCACGAGCTTTATTTACCTCTGGGCCTCCCGGGATAAAAATACCCTCCCTCACACCACTGTAAGGTGCTTTTAGGTTTGTGTGTGTTACCCTTAGATCACACCTCAGTCTGTCGCTGTAAAAGCCTCCACAGTAATTGATCCCCTGGAGGACGTGCAGCTCCTGTGAGTCTCGCTCACCTTTGATCTGAACGACGCTGCTGAACATTTCAGAGGCGTCTCCCTAAAACACTGACCTTTGGCTGCAGAGGGGCACAGGACAGGGCAGGAGGACAGGGCAGGAGGACAGGGCAGGAGGACAGGGCAGGGACTAACTTTTTCATCTGCAGTGATCCCAAAATAAAGGCTTTAGAAGTTACGTAGGCACGTACATAAAGGACTCTGATGCGCTGCATGACCTCCTCGTCCACGTCTTTCTCAGGCTCAGCCCAGTCCACCTGGATGGAGTGACCCCACAGCTGGAAGGTTCCTGAGAGGAGAGGAAACAGATTCGCTAACATCGGCTCAGTGCTCCTGAACTTTCCCTCTCGTATGCAGTGAAATGCTGCACTGAAGCAGGAAAGGAAAGCAGCACTGCAACACATTCAAACGTCACATTCACAAAACATGGAACAAGGAATGTAATAAACTGAGAGAGGCCCCGATGAGCAACACCTGCAGATGAAAAACATTTACTCTCACATGAGTAATGATGATGGAGTAGTTCCTGGAAACAGACTGTAAACTGATCAAAGCTCAGTACCTCTGCTAAACAATGTCCTGCTGTGTACAGATAAAATAACCAGACAGGAGTAAAGTGCTTGTGGCTAATCCTCCCCCAATACTTCCTCACAGCAGTCCTGCTCACTGAGGTCCAGACCAGAGGTCCAGCAACAGAACTGTATCACAGTAACTACATCACAGTACATATCACCACCCAGCTGCACTGGGAACACTTCAACACTTTTGTAATGGTGAAAGTGGTGAAAACCATCTATTTCCTGCTGACGTGACTGTGTGAACCCAGTGGTGCTGCAGCACTAACACCTGTCCCACCTGTTCTCAGACTGTTTCTGAGACACTGATTCAACGTCTTCATCACTTTGGGGGACGGAGTGTCCAAGCCCGAGGTGACGTCTCCAAACGTCTCTGTGCAGTGGACTGTGTTAGTTTTAGCTGAGTGTAATAACCTGAGTGATCTGAACGTTTCTGAAGTCTCTCAGTTAAATTCCACTACAGACGTTCCTGCTGCTGTGTTTTGTGTTCTAGCTCCCTCTGCTGGACAAAGACACACGCTGATTCAGGGTCAGCGAGGTGGCTGAACCGACACACGCGCTGCACAAAGAGTGTGTGCTGGCATGTAAAAGAAAAGCAGTGATGACTCAGAGGAGAAGGACGTGTGGCAGGATGTTACCAGGTATGAGCTTCCTCCTCGCCATGGCTGCTGCTTTGTGGGATTCATACTCAACAAAGGCAAAACCTCGATTTCTGCTCTTATCTGTGGAGCTGGGATACACAATCACATCCACCACCCCGTCCGTCACCTGGGACACACACACACAGATATGCAAACATGAGATGAGTGTGGTGAGGACACGGTAATTAGAGGGAAACATGTGGAAAGTGTTTACAGCGTCTGTGTGGAGGCAGACGAACATCTGCTGAGTCGTTTACTGCGAGTTTTTCATGCGTTTAATCTCTGTGATTTACTTGATTACTGCAAAGTGTGAAACCACATGCTGCGGTTAACGAGGGGAAAAACTGTGGTTTGGGTTTTCTACACTTACGACATACGGCCAAAACTATGTGGACACCAACTGTAACGATCGGCCTGGGCCTTTCGTGGTTTTAGCTCAAACGAAGGGAAATCTTGATATTTTAGAGAACAGTGGACACTTTCCTGTTTCAACATGATGAGGTTCATGCACTTTGTCCAAACCTTCAGAGTTTCTGTTATAATAGAACTGTGTACCTTCTTCATCTCCTCCATGATCTCGTCCTTCCTCTTGTCTTTGGGGATGGAGCCGATGAAGAGGCGGCAGTTATCCAGACTCACACACACTCCGATGAACTTCCCCTGGCGGATCTCGTAGTTGTCCAGCATCTGGATGGCCCTCTGAGCTGCTTCTCTGCACCACAGTCAGTAATCACCACAGCTTCATTAATCATAAAGAGTTCACTGCCTAACTGGCCTGAGCCGGTGATTCAGGCGATTTCTATCTTTCTGAGCTGTTACCTGGTGGTGTACATGACGAAGGCGTAGCCGCGGTTCTCTCCGCTGAACTCCATCATCAGTCTGAACTCATAGATCCGGCCGGCTCTCTCAAACAGAGGCACCAGCTGGTCTTCGTACATGTCTCTGGGAATCTTCCCCACAAACACCTCACAGCCCCGCGGGGGGGCCGGGCCCTCCCAACCTGGAGCACACAGACACACACATGGTGTGGTGAAGGTGAGCCGAGCTCTGCCACCTTCAGGTTTTTATCAATCAGTCTTTAACAGAAGCCAGATTCACCCGCTGTCGTGCGTTTTAGAGGTTTGTTTCTTGTTATATCTGATTCAGTACATTGATCTTTTTTATTTTTTCGTGTTTAAAACGTTCACACGTCTCTGGTCGTCTTTTAGCAGATTAAACTTATCACTGGGGGGCTTATTATTTGGGTTATTAATCCCTCTAATGCAGCTGAATTTCCCAGCAGGCGACTTTCATCAGACATTCATCAGTGGACTGACTGAAAATGAGATTACAGTGTGTGCAGAGCCCTCGTCTCCAAAATCTTATTTTACAGACCTGTCAGAAATATTACACATACACATTACCTGTGTTTGTGGCCTTTTCACACACACACACACACACACACACACACACACACACACACACACCTGGTGGAGGTCCACCGTACTTCCTCTGCCCGTTCTCCTGAACCATGTTGTACCCTGTCTTCTCAATCAGGGCGAGCAGAGCCATCTCCTTAGCGCAGGACACCCTGAACTCATCTTCACCCACCAGCGGACTGAGTTCACCGGAGTCCCCCTCCATGTCTCCGTCTGACTCCCTGTCGCTGTCTGTCCAACAAGCGGTGAAGCAAAACTTCCAAAAACGTACTTTTTACTGTGACATGTGAGCTGCTACGTGTGGAAATTATTCCGTGATCAATTAATAAAAAATAATTATCAATCACTGTTGAAGTCATTGTTTGTTTTATGCTTCAAGCTTTTCACCTTGGGCTCTGGAAACTAGTAACAGCCAAGTTTAACTACTTTCTCTTATTTTACAGACTTAACAAATAATTGTTTTTACAATTTAAGAGATTTAATCCCAAACAACAGACTGAAAACTAAAGCACGGTGTTGGATGTTAGAGCTACGAACAAGTCAAAATAGCTTTTAATAAAACACAACATTTTTATCGTATTTAAGCCTTTAAATAACTTCAGGTAACGGCAGTAACAGCCCCCAGTCCCGACTCTGAGAACCAGTTAGCAACATTAGCAACACTAGCATTAGCTTTTTAACCACTACGTGTGAGCTAGTAGTAAAAACGTACAAAAAACAGAACAACTAGTTAAAAACTAGCACAGAACATGCTAATGAGTTAGCTAGTGTTAACGCTAGCGTCTCTGTGACGGTTTGCCGGTAACTTTCACCGAAAAAAACGTTTTTCACGATCAGCGGTTCCGTTGATAACTTAGCTAACTGCGCGGAAACAAACCCTCACCGGCTCTGTCTTTCGCCATTACGGGGTGAAACGTCTTCTTCTCAGCCGGAGTCAAACCTCAAACCGCGACACTTCGTAAAAAACGTCCGGGGAAAAACTGATTACCTGTCAACAACCGGTTTGATTGAAGTGAAGCTGAGTCACTCTCAGCCAATCAGCGCGGGAATCCGGAGCACAGGGGGCGGGACAATGCGCGGTCCTTCTACATTTATGATTTTCTTCAACGAAAACAAAGAAGAAAAATAAAAACCTGAAAAAAATGAGTCCAGTTCAACATTCAGATGAAATGGTTCTCAGCGAAAACTCAAGACTGTCAGAAAAATACAATCTTTATTAGACTCAGGTCGTGAATTTACATTTTTACAGATTATTTTCACGTGTACTTGAAATTCTCAGACTGCAGACCCGCAAAGACAAGAACCATCCTGGTGTTAGCTGAGAGTCCGCTCACTCGCTCAGGCTTCTGCGTCCTTTACGAGGCCATCCAGATGAGGAAGGGCAGCAGGACGGCCAGCAGGGCGGAGCAGGTGGACACAGCCCTCAGGTAGAGAAGCAGACACGCCCCCAGCACCCACGTCGCCTTGGCAACACGCCGGCTCAGGAGCAGCTTCCTCACGGTCTTACAGAACTGATGGAGAGGAAAAGAGATGAGGCGAGAGGATGTGTTCACGTTAAACAGCTGATAATCCATGTTTGTACTGTACATGTACTGAACAGTTCATGTATTGTTCATAATTATTGTGTTAAATATTGAGCTGTATTAGTAGAAGAAAGTTTTTCCTATTTGTTGTCTATAACTTTTATTTTGTCTCTGTTCAGTTTCAGTGTAAAACATGTTGATTTATCTCCCTGTCTCAGGCATGAAATGTGTGAAGCAGTGAACTGAAATAACAAATTCCAGATTCATATCCAGACCTTTGGATAATCTATGACAGATCTATTGTTTCCTCAATCAAAAATAAATAACTCCATGTTTTTTGTGTTTGACTCTGGTCGAGTTTAAAGTCAGAACCATAAACAACCTCTGGGAGGAGTCGTTGCACTGTGACATTTACACACTGTGATGAATGAGCTTCAGTTCCTACATTAACATTTCTTATATGATCTTTTTCTAAATGTTTTCACACTGTTCCCACAGTTCAAATGAAATCATCAGCGTTTAGTGAAAGACGGAAAGAGGGACGATCTGTTTCTCAGCTCACAGCTTGTCAGACATTAGTGGGAATGGTACCAGAAACAGGCTTTAGGTTTTTTAACTGACTCTTGAAGCTCCCCTTTCCTCTTCCTCTCTCCTCCTTGTTCTGTCCATCAGTATCAAACCCAGCGTCTTGTTGGCTCCATTATTTCACAATTACTTCACTCTGTCACGCTTTTAATCAGAGGCTGCAATCAAAGCTCCAGCGAGACAACCATCTGCAGCTGAGAACAATACCACAGAAACAATGGAGCTTTCATCGACGGCCTGTTGCTGCAACAGGGAGGCTTAACCCAATTAAAGAGGCTGGTCTGATCTGTGATCAGCATTAATCTGCAGCAGGAAATAAACGTCTCACAGCTGAAAGTATCTGACCTTTAGCTGTGAGGTGCTTATTTCTGGAGCGGGTTTGTGGAAACAGTCAACAGAAGCCAGGAAAAGAGTGGAGGTCTGCTCCTGAGCCGCTGAACTGTAAATACAGTGTTCCACAGGAGGGAAGTACTGCTGCTCGCTGCTTCTCTACGCTCAGTGAAGATTATTAGTCATAACTAGTTGTTCGTCATAGAAATGAGTCATAATTCAGTCAAATGTGAACACGGACATGATTTTTAGTGTCATTTTCTCTGATGCTCATCATAAGTGAATGTCCAGTAATAATGTCATAATAATCCAGTGTCTGTACATGCAGTGGTACACTGCTTAAACTGCACTGTGAAAGCTACATTCACTGACTGATGATGAACCAGCTGAAAGGTCAACACTGACACTGACTCTCTGCAGGTGATGATTCTCTGAGGGTTCATGACCGCGAGCAAACTGAAGCTGCTCCAAACTGAGATAAACAGAACAAAGGAGACTGTTCTAACCGCGAGACGCTCCAGGACAGATGTTAACTCTCAAACATTAAAGTGGTTCTGGTTCTGATCATCCTGATCCTGATCCTGATCCTGATCCTGGTTAAATGTCTGTTGCTGAGCATCACCTGAAACGTCTGGAAGCTCATCACGGTGCCGTATCGACAGTACATGACGAAGTGTTCGCAGTTGTACCACAGCAGGCTGTAGGACACGTCGCCCTGCAGCTTCTCCGCCCTCCTGGCCACCTCCTCCCCCTGCAGCGCTGAACGGCTGCACATCTGGACACAGGACAGAACAGGTGAGTGTAGCCTGCAGCTGCAGGTGGGGATTTTTATGGATTAACATTTATTCAATAGAAGAAAAACAGTTTCAACCAGGACAACGTGTTTACAGTGCACATGTTCACACACTCTGATCGGGTTTGGTTTGACCTCTGAGACAGGGTCGGATTTCAGTCACCTTGTCCATGGTGTTAATGAGGATCTCTGATCCGTAGGCGAAGTCGTCCACTGAGTCCACTCTCACACTGCCACACTGAGGACAAAAGACATTTATACACCAGTTGATTCTGTGAATACAGAACACACACCCATTCCTGACAGGAGCCTGAGTCCATCTGATCCACCTCTGCACTTCAGTCCAGTTTAGAGATTCTGCGTCTTTACTGGAATCTGTCCAGATGGACACTTTCTACTTTTCTGCTACATTTAGGAAGGAAATGCTGTTTTTGCTCTCAGTCAGTGTACTGGGTAGAATGGGTGCTTCGCTACCTTGGCCAGTACTCCCAGTATGAGTCTGCTGTTGGTGACCATCTGTTTGATTCGACACTGGTCACTGGTGATGATGGGCATGATGTCTGGGATGAAATGTGCAACTCTGGAGAGGGGAGGAGAGGAGGAGAGCAGAGGAGAGGAGAGGAGAGGAGGAGAGGAGAGGAGAGGAGAGAAGGAGAGGAGAGGAGAGGAGAGGAGAGGAAAAAGGAGACAGAGAGAAGAAACTTGAATTCTGAACCGTCCCTCTTCATCACATCTTTGACCAATCAGATGACAGTATCATGATGTCCATGGCCCTTCAGACTCACCTGCCTCCCCCAAGGTAAATCCCAAAGTGTGTGAACAGCGTCCTGGGCACCTCCAGCAGGTCTCCCCTCCTGAATATCAGGTCGTACTTACTCTGGCTCCTCTGTCCTCTCTGTCCGTCTGCCTCGTTCTCTTTCTCTTTCTGCCTCGTCTTCTCCTCAGGGTCATGTCTCGGTGTGGAGATGAAGAGCAGAGTGAGCAGCTGCAGAGGAAACATGCTGTGAGCAGAAGGAGAGGGAAATGTAGTCGTCACCTCATAGGTGATTTTATTCTGTGAGGGGAGGGAGGGGCAGAGAGGGGATTAGAAAATGCCTCCGGGGCTGGTCGAGGGTCAGCGCCGGGTATTTTAGTCCTCAGCAGCTAAAGGTCATGATAGAAAAGCAGCACAATTCAGTTCTGATCAAAAACCAATCAACAAGTTGAGCATTGTCTAATTCAGACCTGGCAGATGAACAGCAGGTAAACAGGTCAGTGGAGAGAATCCTGCACACGCTCTGTCCACGGCGTTTCAGGTTCTCAACTCGGTTTGGTCAAAATGCTGTCGCACGTTTCTCACCTCCAGGATTTTCTGTTTTATTCTCATTTCTTTTAACCATGAACACGACTGTCGTCACAACAGCTGCTCTCTGCTGTTCAGGGCTGATGCTGCACTTTCAGCCTGCCTCAGTTTTATTTCTCATTTTCTGTTTCTGAGAACTGAGCTGAGTCACACAAACCTCAGAACAATGGAGAGAGGATTATTATCACTAAGCAACTTGAATCTGGCCGTTTCTCAATTCAGCCTGTCGACTCAGTTCAGTTTCCCAACAGCAGCTTGGCTTTTTTTTTTCTTTTGTCTTATTTCTGTGCAAAACCACCACAGCTCACTCAGCAGGACTGTGAGAGACCAGCAGCTGATTAATGTCCCGGTCAACATCTGTATGTGCAGGACACACGTGATGGTTTCACCATGAGACGAGTGAAATACTGAGTGTCATTTTAGACACTGATACTATAAAAATACACACTGAGCTTTTAAAAGTGCGTCTGACTCAGACCAGGTCAAAGTCAGGAGGCTGCTGATATCATTGGTGTGTGTGTGTGTGTGTGTGTGTGTGTGAAGCAGTGCTCTGTAACAGCCAGTTTAACCACGTCTCATGCTGGTTCCACTGGTTTCCAGCAGAGGGCGACACATAACAGAGTCCAGAGGACAGTTTTTCCTCCACAGACTGACACAGATTCTCCGAACAAACAGCAGCTGATGCTCTTACTCACTGATGAGTTAGTGAGGAAACGTACAGATTCAGTAACAGTTGAACTGTGACCTCCTGTTTAACACCCAAACCACTGAGCACGTCTCAGACCCAGAGAAGTCAGCGAGTCCACTCTCCTTCCACTTCCTTTATTTACATAAAAAAACAACAAAAGTGTTACAGCGTCGTAAAAAATCATTTCTGTACAAAAGTTTGTGACTGTTAGAAAACAATCAGGTCGAGAAGAATATCTACAGATATGTACAGAAGAGCTTCAGGGGCTGAAATGAACACATTCTGACCTACGAGCCAAAGAAACAGTTTTTTTTCTACATGCTCGCCACAGAGTCGGAGTCTCTCTGTGTAAACGTGTAAAAACCTGATTTCAGAAAATACTGCAGAGTAGAAGTAGTGTCACAAAAACCTTAACTCAACTTAACTCATGTTCCCTCATCACTCATCAGTTTTTTCTCTCACACACATCGTCCTGCTGCCACAAACACACATACAACACCAAACGTCGTTTAATCCGCCACTGAAAATAGTCCCCAACAAACAGCTCATCCTGTTTGTTCGATAAAAGTAAAAAAAATTCGGAGAAAATCTGATTATTAAATGATCTTTGGTCCCGTTAACGTCACAGTTTAAAGTTGGAAAACTTCAGGCCTTTAACTGTGTTAAAGTTGTCTCTGTCTCTTCACCTCAGGAAACCAGCTGTCCATCCAACAGAGAGGGTAATGTTTTTGTTCTTTGCTTTAGTCTTTTAGGCCATTTAATTTTTTTTTATCTGTTCAGTCCTGGTTGCTAATGTTGCTAATGCTAATGATTCATTTCTTCTTTTTCTGCTTATTCTAAGCAAACAGACATGAAAACCAATCACTTCATGTGCAGCTACAAATGGATTTAAGTTCTTGGACTATAACATTATTAGTAATGCAGTTGTTTGCAGACGACTCTGTCCTGTCCATCAACACGTGGCTCATCCTGCTTCACACCAGCAGTGATGGTGGATGTCCTCCTGAGACTTCTAGCTGGCCATCCACAGGGTGAAGGGGATGAAGAGGGTGGGCAGGGCGGTGCTGGAGGATATTCCCAAACACACCATGGACAGGATCCCCAGCAGTGCCGTCAGGAGGACGTTACGCTGGTCCCGGATTAACGACTTCAGCCACTCACAAAACTGGAGAGAGAAGACAGGGGGGAAGACAACAGGGGAAAATGATATCAAGATACCAACAAAACATTTAAAAACCTGAAACCTCAACCTGCCAACCCTCAGACAAAGGACCCGAAAGAGAAACTGGTAAGTACTTATTATTTCTGTAGTTTAGATAATCACTGAAAAAGTCTGTCGAACCTTTAAAGATAAAACAGAAAAATGTAGAGTCTAACTGAGCCAGCGTCTGCTCAAAGACCCAAGAATATAATTGAGCTGTTGTTTATTTTACTGTGGGGCCCTCTGAGGCCCCTGACAGAGCTCCTGTTGGCCCCCACCCCCCTTTAATGGACCTGTAAGAGGCAGACTGTGAGTCCCCGGCTGCAGGCAGGTCAGATGTTTAGGTTAGCAATTACAGGAAGTGAAACTCGAGGAGGGGAAAGTCTCTCTGTGCCAGGGGTGGGGGGTGGGGCATAGAGCCTGACTGGACAAACAGGCCACGCCCCCTCACATCCCCCATGCTTTACACTTATTTTACATTGCATTATATTACGTTCACCAAAATGAGTCAACAAAGACAAATCTAGAGAAAATATTCCGTCCACTGGCTGATGAAAAAGTTTTGAAACAGTTTCTCAGGTTATGACTTTGTTCTCAAATCAAAACAAAGATGGCCGCTGTTTGGGATAAAGAACCTTTGTCATGGTGCAGCAGGCTGGATGTGACGGGGAGAAGAGTCTTTGAGGATTCGAGAAACACAAATCCAGAACGTTAAGTGTTTTTAAACGAGCCTCACGTGAGAGGCACAAACAGTGAAGGAGCCCCTGCCCCTCCTCCTTCATCCTCCTCATCACCATCAGCCTGCACTGACTCAGACTCTCTGCTGCTGCTGTTTGGTTTCTGGCAGGCGGCTCCGGCCTGAATGCAGCTCTTGTTCTCTGGACTTTTCCGAGGAGCGACCCAGATTTTCCTGTGGTTTAAAAACAGGCTCACACCTTAAAACCGAGGAGGAGGAGGAGGAGGAGGGAGGAGACGAAGGAGCAGCACTCAGATCACTGTGAAAACACTGTCACGAGTAAAATGTTCTCATCTTCCCAACCTGATAAATCTGAGGGTTTATTCACTTCTCATCTGTTTTAATGTAAAGTCTCGCTCAGCTTGATGCTGTTATGATTTTGTGTTATGATTCTTTTTCTCAGCTTGTTCTCAGCACACACACTTTTTCTCTGACCTCATTCTCACTGAATCAAACGCCTTCAGAGCCTCTGTGGCTGTTTTACACCTTTACCTGCTGCAGAGGATGAACACACCGTCAGAGAGCTGCACCTCAGCCTGAGGACAAACCGAAGTCACAGCCTAAAGCCGAGCAGAGCAGTGAGAGCGCGGGTTGATGGCTCCATGTGTTTTACGAGGCTGCAGCCTCAGTCCGCCTGACTGACGCCTCCTGCAGCAGGACTCTCTCTCTCTGTCACTTCACTAAACCAGGATAAAGTTTTCATTCACACCTTCACACCACGAGCTTATGATGGAGAACACTGGGTGATCAGAGGCGGGAAACGCTGCAGGACATGGCCTCAGATCAGATTTCTGCTGATCTGTTTTCATGAAAGTGATCAACCCGCAGAAACCTGCAGCAGAGCACACTCCTCTAACTGTGGACGGACCATCAGACCCGGTCCACCTCTGCGTGCCAAAGGGCTCCGGGTGCTCACCTGGTCGGTCTGCAGGCTCTGCGCCGTCCCGTACCGGCAGTAGGTGACGAAATGCTCGCAGTTGTTCCACAGCAGGCTGTAGGACACGGTGCCGACCAGCCGCTCCGCCCGCCGGGCCACCTCCTCCCCGGACAGCGGGCTCCGGCGCACCGCCCGGTCCATGGCGTTGAGCAGGATCCCGGCCCCGTACGCGAAGTCCTCCACCGAGTCCACCCGGATGCTGGCGCGCTTGGAGAGGACACCGAGCAGCAGCCTCGTGTTGGTCACCATCTCCTGGATCTGCCGGCTGTCGGCCGTCAGCACCGGCAGGATGTCCGGGATGAGGTGCGCCACCCGGTTGTCGCCCAGGTAGATGCCGAAGTGGGTAAAGAGAGTCCGCGGGACCTCCAGCAGGTCTCCCCGCTGAAACTTCTGCGGAGCACCGGCGGGCTGCGGCGGAGGGTCATCCCGGTCACAGCGCCTGGTGAGCGGCGCGTCTCCGCGCTCTCTGCCCAGCGGAGGCAGCAGGCTGGACAGCTTGATGTGGGCGAGGAGGAAGAGTTTCTCCAGGAGGAAGGTGAGTGTGTCCAACATGACGGCAGCGAAGAAGAAACTCAGAGGACAGAAGAAGAAGAGAAAATCTGTCTGACTGCCCGACTCCTCTGCCTCTGTCTGTCCTCCCTCTGTCCTCTCCGGAGACTTTTCCTCCTCTGGGGAAAGTTGGAGGAGGAGGCGGAGGAGGAGGAGGAGGAGGACTTAGACTTAGACTTAGACTTAGACAGACTTTATTGTCATTCAGGTATACAATGTATACAGAACGAAATTTCGTTGCATTTTACTCGCAACAGTATAAAAAGATAAAGGATATGGCATGTAGACAGTGAAATGAGGAAATAGGCAATAGAAATGAATAAATAAGGACTATAAACACAGGTAAAATATAAATACAGTAAAAAAACAGTGCAAAGTGCAATACGGTGATGTGAGTTACGTTGTGAGTGACGTTACAGCTGCTGAGACTGAAAGTCTGGATGAGGAGCGAGACACTGAGGTTTTTATTATCTGTGGAGAGACAGACTGAAGTAAGACAGCAGAGAACACTGAGACAGAACCAGCAGAGTTAAACTTCTGTAAGCGAGTTCCTTCTTCTCTCTATTCTTCCTCCTTACTTACTGTATCTTACTCCTGATGATACAGACATGATCACAGACACGGAGCCAAACTCAAAACTAAAGGCAGTCCTCCAATCAGTCCAAAGAACCAAAGAGGACAGACAAATGGACAGAATATAACACACACACACAAACTCTCTTACCTCAAAGCCAAATGTAGGGCACTCAGAATTTCCACCACAGCAAAGCCCCCCCCCCCCCCCCCCCCCCCACCACCCCACCACAGTTCAGTTCTACAGTCACAGTGTCTCAGATGATTAAAGGGGTAAAACTGTGTGGACATGTTTGGACCTGGACACATTCTTTAATGAGTGTGGACGTGGACGTGTCCTGGTCCACACTCCTGGTATCAGTGAAGCCGTTCAGTGCTGGAGTCTGGACTCCATCATCTGCAGCTTCAGCTCGTCCAGGCGTCTGAATGCTGCTGGACAGACGCCACCGGCAGGACCACGATGGACTCACAGAGGACGGAAGCTTCTCATTCCTGTCACTCACTCATTCACTCATTCATCCTGCTCCTGCTTTTCTTCTGTTTCCTCTAAAGAGAAGAAGAGGATTTGGGGATTAAGGGAAGATTATGGAAACAAACACACACAGAGCCTCACCCACCCCCCCCCCCCCCCCCCTCACTCACCCCCACCCCCCGCTGAGGCAGCCTCAGTGCTGCTGAATGACTGTGGAAGGACGACATTTGGCTGCTGAATGTGTGTGTTGCTGTGACCCCGGCTGAGCTGCTGTATGAGAGTGAATGGAGCTGAGTGACAGCTGACTGCGGTGTGCGTGTGTGTGTGTGTGCGTGTGTGCGTGTGTGTGTGTGTGTGTGTGTGTGTGTGTGTATGTGTGTGTGTGTGTGTGTGTGCGTGTGTGTGTGTGTGTGTGTGTGTGTGTGTGTGTATGTGTGTGTGTGTGTGTGTGTGTGTGTGTGTGTGTGTGTGTGTGTTACCCTGCAGGGTGTTAATGCTCTCCTGCAGTGTGGGGAGGAGATGTGGGACTTTTTAATGGGATAAAACCTGCAGATTATCAGAAAACAGAAACTGAATTAGCTTCTTTTCACAGGAGTTTTCCAACAGTCCAAACTTTCTGCACAGTCACATTTAAGTGAAAATACAACAAATACAAGCTCTGACAAACTCTCTGTGAGGGAAGTGACCTGGAAGTGTCTGAGCGACAGCCGTGACCAGGAAAGGTGCTTCACTGTTTCCTCTCTTATCTCCTTCAGCGTCCTTTACCAAAGGAAAGGAGACTATGCTGTCCCACAGTTCCTTGCGGCAGCCATATTTAAGCGACACACCATTCTACGCCGATAGCCTCTGCCATCACGTGAGCACGTGGCCTGGTGGAAGTGCAGTCGGCTTCTCCTCTCTCGTTCCATGGAGGTCAAACAGAAGCGGTTTGGTTTCTGACCTTTCACCCACAGCTCTGGAACCTGGGTCTGTGGTCCTGAACAGTCTCAGCAGATACAGTAAGGCCCGGGAGGAAACTGTCCGTCCATCAGTCAGTCAGTCAGTCACCACCTGCTCAAAGCTGAACTCCTGTGACTGACTGAAGGACAGACGGACTTCAGTGAAGCAGGATCTGACTGCAGACGCCACAGGAGGGATAAAGAGAGAAGAGCAGTGATGGATGACACGTAATTTATCTCCTTTTATCCTCCATGACAGAGAGAGGGAGAGAGAGAGGGAGGGAGAGGGAGGGAGAGAGGGAGGGAGAGAGGCTGTGAATGTGTGGTTTCACCTCTGTCAGTCTGAGCAGCACAAAGACGACAACGTCCTGACAAACGATTCAACAGACGACCTGCAGCTCTCACACTGATGAATGAGTGCACACACACACACACACACACACTCTCTCTCTCTCTCTCTCTCTCTCTCTCTCTTGTTCCCATGCCGCCTGCATGTGATGAATGTTAATCACATCTTTCATCCTCAGTGTGTCAGTCTGATGCTGAACCTGCTGTTTGTGGGAACAACCAGTCTGTGTTGTGTTGGTGCTTTAAAGGACCAGTTCACCCAAACCTCCTCCCCCCCCGGTGCAGTCCCCCCGGGGCAGCCCCCCCCCCCCGGTGCAGTCCCCCCGGGGCAGATCGTTTTGGTTTTGTCACAGTGCAGAACTGAAAAGCAGCAGAACAAACTGTGGCTCCTGTGACCAGTGAAACAGATGCTGACGGTTTCTGTCTTGTTGCTGTCGACACCTTTTGCTGCTCTGCTTCCTGTGACAAAGACGTTTTACAGGTTAACAAGACAGAGGAGGGACTGACGCACACAGACACACACAGACACACACAGCCAACACAGCTAACTTCAAACAGAAGCTTTGTTCATAAAAATATCTTTAATCTCTTCAGCTTAAAATCTACAGCATCCTTCAGAAATCAGCTTATTATGTTAATGTGCTCAGTGATTTTCTCTGTGCAGGAAGAAGAAGAATCAAAGTGAGTGTTTTTCTTTCCATGTTTCAGCTGCTCATCGTTTAGTTTTACTCATCTAAGATCTTTAATCATGAGATTTCTGATTCTACAGGTTTAATCGTGTGTGCTTTAAAAATATTTCAAGTTTAAAAAAGTGTTTCCAAAGTGGACGAGGAGCGGAAACATGTCAGAGAACCTGTCAGAGATTAAAACGTGGCTCTGCATCGAATCAAATCAACAGTGACAGAAAATGCACGTGTGGTTCCACAGTAAGGCTTCATGTGTTTCCCGTGAGTTTCTGATGCGTCCATGAAAACATAAAGTTCGACCTGAGTAAGAACCAGAACTTTAAACGCTTTTCTTCGAGCTCAGAGACGCTGGAGCTTGTCGTCGTTTCCACTGGTCGAGTGTTAAAGAAAAAATCACTGGTGTTCCACAAGGCTCAGGTCTGGGACCTTTGCTCTTTACCCAGCTAGCAACAGTATGGTCCATGTCTTCAGTGGACTGACAGAGTTTTCCACTGAGGCGGAAACGTAAAGCGATCGGACGTCCTGTTGTCTCACTGTGTTTAGACTCAAACATCTACAACAAAAGAGAGAAGTGACTAAAACGTGTCGTTTCCCTTCACACGCTGCACGAGATGCTTTGGAAAACAGGATTTTTTTTTTTTTTGGGGGGGTGGGACTGCACGAAGAAAGAGCCAGAACATCTTTCTCCACAATGACGAAGAGTTTCCCCAAATAACTGACAACAACTGTTTCCTGGGAATCGCAGGGCCGGAGCTTTGGGAAGCAGCAATATGCAGGACAGATGTGAACCCACAGCTCTGCTCTCAACCCTCATTTTCATCATTAAGATGTAAACGCATTTCCACATTTCAGCGGTGATGATGTCACTTGGGCTTTTTCTCAGTTTGCGCTTTAATGAAAACAGGAAGTGATGAAAAACCAGCTTTGAGTTTAACACCTCGCTCTGCAGATCAGACCACTTCAAAGTCGCCTTTAAATCCCAGAGACTTGCTGATAGATTCTGATTTTTCCCGTGTGATTCCTCTTTCATTGGCCTGATTTATACTCATGCAACTTTGTTTTGAACTCGTGTCTGGAAGGATTTGTCTTGTTGTCACTTCTGGTTTTTTCTGCACACAAGTCTTTGAATGTCCGTTTAGAAGACCACTGTTTATTTACTGGTTGAGGCAGCCCGTCTCATGTGGTTCCTCTTTTGTGTTTGGGACCGTCCATTTGACAAAATACTTTCTTCTACCACGATCACCAGTTTCCCAGAAAACCAAAAGAGGTCAAAGGTCAGAGAAACGATTTTCCTGGGACCTGCCTGTCTGCTGTTTCTCTGAGAGGAGGAAGAGTCGAGGGTGAAATGATTCAGAGGAGGAGGGTAGGACGAGTTTCCAGCCGTGACAGAAGCTGTGGAGCTGCAGCTTCAGCCTGTTTGCAATTACGGATAAACAGACTGGAGGCCAGAGAGTCGGTTTGGTGGAAGGAGACACACATTCCTGCGGGGCGGCGGACATGGGAGCCGGGTCACGTCGAGGTGAAGAGCCGGGGGAAACCAGGCGCCGAGCCCGTTCGACCTGAGGCCCGCGAGCTGTGTCTCCTCTGATATCTGACGGGAGGGAAACCCAAACCACCACTCCCCGTCTCAGGAAGTCAGCGGTCAGGAGGACACCAGGCCTCTGGGACGGAAACCCCCTCTGCCATACACTGGACATACCGGGGCTGATGGGAGGCCTTTACACGGGCCTGAGGAAACTGCAGTGACTGTAGGGTTTGTGTTGTTAAAGGACACACAACATAAAACCTTAACACAACGACCAGCAGCCGACAGAACTTTAAATCAAACCACATTTTCATTATTGATTAATCTGCTAATTATTTTCTAGATTACTGGATAAATCATTAGACATAGACACAATTTCCCAGAATCCAATGTGACATTCGACTCAATGAACTTTGAATGTTTTCACGACATCAGAGTCTAACACAGCCCTCCACGGAGAGAGTGTTGCATTATGGGTAGTTCTTGGCCTTAATGCTGGTGACTGATGTTTCCTGAACGTTCTCCGTCGGGTTGCGTCTCGTGCGTGGTGCAGATCATGAGGCTGGTTCGTGATTTCAGGCTGAGTGAATAAAATGGAGTTCTTCAGGTTTTCCCTCGTTTGGATCGAGGACGTGATCAGATATTCTCTCTGACGCGATCCGTAACTGATGCTTGTCTTCGGCGTCTCTCTCAGTCCACCAGTGATTTGAGGTCAGGCAGTCCTCTCAGCTTCACGTCCAGCAGCATCTGACCGAAGGCTTTTCCCTGAAAACACGACACCAGCTTTAAAACCAAGAAGCATAAAAACTCGACCTCACAAACTCAACACGTGTGTTTCCACCTTAACGTGTTCGAATTCACACGCTCCGTGTGTTTCAGCTCCACGAGACAAAGCCTGAGTGTGAAGTGTGTGTGTTAGCACGTTGCGCTGAGCGCACACAGTGTGTGTGTTTCTTTGTTGTGCTGCAAATTCCAGCGAGGCGGCAAAAAACTTTACAGGCGAGGAGGAGGGTGAAAGGAAGAAAGGACGCAGAGAAGAAGAAGACAGACAAAATCTGGAAGACAGAGGGGACAGAAAACCTCTTATTAACCTCGTCATTTTGTGGAAACGCTGTAAATTCAGGACAAAAGCTGAAACATGACAAACTGAGCGGGAAAAAGGAAACGTTTAGCGGATGAAAACGTTTCTTTTGTCAACTTTCTGGAAATTTGGTTAAAATTTGTCAAGTTCACCTGCACCGAAGCAGCTGTTGGACTCGAAAAATCATTTCTGGTGTGTGTCTCTGTCCTCTCACTGAGGAAAGTGTCTCTGTCCTCTCACTGGGGAAAGTGGTGTGCTGTTTGTCGTCATGTTGTGTCTCTGGGATTGTTTTGTGTCTCTTTGTGATCATGTTGTTTCTCTCTGTGGTTGTTTTGTGGCTTTTAACTGAGAAATAACATCCTCCACTGCCATGACTTTAACTTCAGACAGGAGACAGACGTCAGGAGACAGACGTCGGGAGACAGACGTCGGGAGACAGACGTCAGACTAACAGAGCGGAGCTCGTGTGAGTGGGAGAGAAGCTCTGGCTGCTGCTCCCACACATCAGAGGAGGTTTGCTCTCGCTGAGCACGTGAAGCTTCGACAGACGAGGAGTGGAAACGGAGCGAGAGAAGAGGTGATGAAAGAGGGAAAACAAAAAGAGGAAGAAGGAGGACAGTTAAGAAAGAGTGGAATGTTGGTGTGTGTGTGTGTGTGTGTGTAGGTGTGTGTTACCTGGGGGTCGCTGCGTAGAGACGCCACCCCTCCCCCACCCAGCGAACTCTGCAGCACAAAGTTGAGGCCGTGGATCCCCGGCAGGGCGAATCTGCAAACCACAAAAACACACCAGTAACCACGGCAACGCAAACCTGCACGCCTTAACCACACACACACACACACACACACACACACACAGGTCTGCCACAGCCTGTCACCATGTGGTGATTTGGCGTTTTATTGCACACGCTCACACTGTGTGTGTGTGTGTGTGTGTGTGCTAACAACCTTGCTTTTTGATGTTTGCACGCGTGTGTGTTCCTGATGTGGTTGTGTTTTTTTAGCTTGCAAACAGCGGCTGCAGGATTTTTAAGAGGCGTGTGTGTCAGAGTGTGTGTGTGTGTGTGTGTGTGTGTGTAAAAGTGTGTTTGTGTGCAGCTGATGGTGGAAGGGTTCAGTGTGATCACATGCAAAACCTGTGTGTGTTTCTGTCTGTAAGCAGTTAACTGTGTGAGTGTGTGTGTGAGTGTGTGTGTGAGTGTGAGTGTGAGTGTGTGTGTGTGAGTGTGTGTGTGTGAGTGTGTGTGTGTGTGTGTGAGTGTGTGTGTGAGTGTGTGTGTGTGAGTGTGTGTGTGAGTGTGTGAGTGTGTGTGTGTGTGTGTGTGTGTGTGTGACGGGGCCCCCTGCAGGGTTAACGAGCGGTGGAGGTGCACTAATGAAGCGTCTGAGCAGCAGGGAGGCGTTTGGGGTGTCGGAGGAGATGCCGGTCAGCGAGTTTTACAGCCTCCACCTCTTCATTACGCTAATCGCTAACACGCCGCGCGCTGAGTCATCGCTCAAACATGTCCGCCGGCCGTGCACGTGTTCAGCCATATCCCAGAATCCTCCATCACACCTGCAGATTTGAACCTGAAACTCTCCGACAGCGAGTCTGTGTGTGTTTGATGAACAGCGACCACAAGTGGCCGCGAGGAGCCGTTACAGGAGTGTGTGTGTGTGTGTGTGTGTGTGTGTGTGTTTGTGGTGAATTTCACTGTTTACTTCCTGAACTGTTCAGATCTTTAGTGTGAGTCTCTGAGTCGACTCACTTACACAACAACCGTTTATTTTTCATTTCAAATTTAATTAGAGAAGTTTTGGAGTCGGTCGTCGAACGCCAGCACACAACGATTCACAGGCGTTAAACAACACGACAAATAATAATTAATACAAGAGCATCAACACAACAACAACAACTGTCCCACAGTCCCAAACCACACACAAAACATGTCACAGACGTGTCGTCTCTGCAGGACACGAGATAAATTAACTGTGATCATTTCAAACGAGCTGCTTTCACCACGCGGCTGTGACGCTCCCGCCTCGTCTCCAGTCCTCTGCGAGACGGTTTCTCTTCCATCAGCCTCCAGCTGTTTGTTATCTGTGACTCTGGTTTGGAGACAAACTGAACGTCCAGTGTCTCTGGCTCCTGGTTCCCATTACGTCTGCTCTGCGGTGTCGATACAAGCCCATTACCTTGGAGGAGGGTTATGACAGTCAGTGATGTGGTTTCCCGGTCTGAACCACGGCTGTCCGGCGCTGTCTCCGGGACTCTGTTTGGTCTTCATCAGCGTGGGATTTGTGGGATTTGAAAGCGGAGCCAGTGACGTGGTTAAGATGTTTGACATCAGATTTTAGATTTCAGATTTTAGTTGCAAACACGATATAACAAACAGCTGTGGAATGTTGTGCAATGAAAAGGCGACAGATCTGCAACGCAAGCAATCTGTAGGAAGTGACTAACGATCAGCTCCATCTCTGATTAATCTGTTTTTCACTTGTCACAGATGACAAATGTCCGTCAGTGACTGATGTGAGTGTTTAGTCTCTGCAGTTTCCCAGAGAAAAGGCTGCAGACGGGCCTGAGATCACAGGGTCGCCGGCGCCATCCGTCCTCTGACGGGTCCCGTCCAGTTAGAAACCTGGACCTGAGCAGCAGAACACGTTCCTCACATGCACATGTTCCTGACGTGAAACCGCGAACCGGCCTCAGCAGGAAGTTTGTTCCGCTGCTCGACAAAGTCCGTGCAGTTCCACTGACCACAGGTATAAAACCAGCGGAGTTAAAGCGTGACCTCGCTCGCCGGCTGCAGCGTGAAGCGAGCAGGCGTGCTGATACATACGTGACACGGAGGAGGCCTGTGTGGTTCCTCTGCGCTCTGAGTGCCGTGCGAGCTGCGTCTCTCAGGCCTGATCGTGACTAACATGTGTCCGCCTGCAGATTGTAGGTCCTGTTTTCAGTGTTCTGCTCTGTTGTGTCTTGTTGCTGAAGGCCGACGTCTGACAGTGATTACAAAAACCACAACTGTTAATTGCCACCACTTTGCGTGTGTGTGTGTGTGTGTGTGTGTGTCTGTGGAAATGTCTGAGAGCAGGGTGGAGGAGGCTGTTCCTCTCTCATCTGAAACAGAAGTGCACAGCTACACAACTACATCCGCCTTTCCACAAAGAAACGCACACTCACACACACTGAACTCCACATGTGTGCACGTGGATTTGCACATGCTGCAGACGGAGACACGGGAGGGAACCTTTCCTCGTGTCCTGCCTGGTGAAACTGTTCATTCAATGATCAGTAAAGAGATCAGGGCCGGCTCGCGGCCTCGCTCAGGTGGCGCGTCGACAGGTGAGGCGCTGTAACGTATGACAGCAGCAAACATCGGCTCTGTCGCTAATCTTTATTGTCTTTTCCACCTCAGACGCTTCGATGTGGTGATCGTCCGATCGGCACGGATTTGATCAGAGTTTATTGAGACTGACAGTGAATTCAGCAGCGCCCCCTGCTGGACCGAAAGGTGCACACACACACACACACTTTCCTCACACACACCATCGCTCTCTCTCTCTCTCCACACTCTTCCTCTGCTCACCGTGTGACGGCGTTACGAACTCCCGGCTGGATGAGGTGGGAGAAGTATTCCTCCACCACAGCAGAGGTCAGGTGTTTCTTCAGGTAGGGGAAGAAGAGGGGGTGACGAGCTATCACTCCTACAGAGAGAGAGAGAGAGAACAAAGGCCGTGAGGGGACTGAGGACGCTGATCTGTCCCCCCTCTGAGCGCTGACTCACCGATGTTGGCCGAGTCTCCCTTGTCTCCGCTCCTCGTGTAGGCCAGTTCCTCCAGTCTGTAGCTGTGCGGTCCACTGGGCAGGTCTGAGCAGGGAGCAGAAAAGCAGAACCTCAGACGAGTTTGTTATTCACTCAGCTAACGGTGATAAAGCACAGAGACAGACACACACTCAGGCCTTTTCATTGTCTTACTGTCAAATTATTTCTTCAGCTTAAACTGGGAGAAGCTTTTCTACCGTCTCTGCGCCAGAGACGCGTTCGTTCATCGGTCTTTGTTCCGTCTGTGAACGTTAAGCCTTGAATGCATCACTGAGTTATATCCCACACAGAAAACAGTTACCTGACAGGTGAAACTAACCAACGACGGGTTAACTGTCTGTTTACTGTCTGTTAACTGTCTGTGTGTCCACTTACCTGTGTCGGGTATGTCCTCTGCGGAGGTGGGAGGGGCTTCCTGCTCAGGTGCGTCTGCCCCCACCTCTGACAGCGAGTCCAGCAGCTCTCCCCCGACGTGAACGTCCACCTGCAGAGGGATTCACAGTCATGCTCGACGTTTGGCTGATGCCACGTTTTTCACTCTCTGACTCACGAACTTCCTCAGCACGCACAAAGTGCTGAGACAGCTGCTTTTCTTTTTAATCAGAGTGTTCCCACTGGGTCTGAAATCAAGCGCACCTTCAGCTGAGATTTGGGGTGTAAGAAGAAGAAGGGCTTCAGAACAGGAGACCTGGAGACCGAGAGGACAAAATGAAGTCAGAACATGACGGCTTTGTTCTCTGTTGGTTGTTGTACGAGGGTAAATTTGAATTTCAGCTCCCTGAGAATAAAAGTCCATATTTTTAACTCACACTCTGGGACGTCCGCCCACTATACCGGTGAGTCCAGGAGCTGTGAGTCCGAAGAGCGAGAGAACGAGGAAGAAATGAGAGGAAGAAAGAAGAAAGAAAATCTGACAGTCTGTTTTCTATTCACCTTCACAGAACATAACAATCTGTGCTTTGATCAGGTGCAGCAGCTGGTCTGAGATCAGCTCAGCTTCAGTTCCTACTCACAGCTCCACAGCACGACAGCGTGAGTCAGCAGACTCCCAGGAGTCACAGCTCATGCCGAGTGTGTGTGTGTGTGTCTGTGTGTGTGTGTGTGTGTGTGTGTCTGTGTGTGTGTGTGTGTGTGTGTGTGTCTGTGTGTGTGTGTGTGTGGTTCAGCTGAACTTGTTACCATAAACAAAATCCAACTCTGGTTCACAAGGTCAAACCCTCCCTCTCTGCAGCAAGAGAGAGTGTGTGGGGGTGTGTGTCTCTGTGTGTGTGTGGGTGTGTGTGGGTGTGTGTGTGGGGGTGTGTGTGTGTGTGTCTGTGTATGTGCGTTGGCCTGTCGTACCCATGCCGGTTCCTGCAGGAGCGATTTCTCTGGAGAAGAGTTCGAGAGCTTTCTTCTGTTTGTGCTGGACGGACATCCAGATCACGGCCTCTCTGGAGTCCTGCAGAGACAGAGACACACACACACATCAAACTGACCACGGTTAACACGTCATGTGACTGACTGTCCTGTTGTGTGTCCGTGTGGTGTCATTACAGCTGAAATGAAGAAAGAGAAGGAAGGAGAGAAAAAACAGGCTTAGCTGTGACCCTGACCTGCTTCTGCTGTCAAAGACAGAGGGAGGGACGGATGCAGAGAAGGAGAGAGGAGTAAAAACAGAAGAAGAGAAGAAAGAAAAAGAGAAACCAGCAGAGAGACGTGAAAAGACAGATTTTAGTTTGTGTTTAAGTTAAACTGCTGTTGGAGACAGAGCAGCTGTCTCTGCGTCTCCCGTTTCCTGTCCCTGCACGTCGTTAAAGACACAGCACAGAGAACTGAGGACTGTGTGTGTTTGTGTGTGTGTGTGTGTGTGTGTGTTTGTGTTTGTGTGTGTGTGTGTGTGTGTGTGTGTGTGTGTGTGTGTGTGTGTGTGTGTGTGTGTGTCACCTTGGTGCGAGCATTGGCACCATAAGTGTCCTCAGCTCCGAGCACCTGGATGTTAACGGAGCTGAAATCTTCCAGTCCTAACTGCTCAAACATCCTCTTCGTCCTACACACAGACACACACACACCAGCTTAGTCTTACTCGTCCACAGAGCTCAGAGCTCTACACACAGGACGCCTCGTCTCCTGCACACACACCGTCTGATGATGCTGTCCGCAGTGCGTCTGGCCTTTTCCGCCGCTCTCGGTCCTCCGACCGGACACACCGCCGTCGCTCGGAAACCGTCCATGTAGGTCGCACACACCTGGAGACAGGAAGTGAGGAGGAGCACAGAGAACAGGAAGTTCAAGCTGCGGCTTCCTGCCGAGACAAAGACCCGTCGCACGCTCGGAGGACGATGATGACGCTGCTTTACCTTGTAGTCATGTGATGGAGCGAAGCCTCTGGCCCCGGTCACGCTGACGGCGCCTCCTTCCACACCTGGAAATGTCAGTAGATTATCAATAATCCATTCATCATCTCCACCTCCGTCCTGCTGAAGGGGACAAAAGACAGCTGAGCAGATCGGAGAAGACACCTGAGCCATTCAGCTACGCCTGCTGTCCTGAAACACACAGGAAAGGACGGACATGTTTTCCCCTCTGTCCTCCATCCGTCTCTCCTCGACACCATCTTTCACCTCCTGACATCTCCCTCAGTGCGTTGACAACATCACGCAGCACTTTGTTCACCCCGGCTTGAACCGGACTTCAGACTCTCAACCCGGTTCGTCCTCAGTTCACGTCCCCTGCTGCTGAGAGAGCCGGGTCACGCCGCGGCCAAACGGGGCTGAATGACTCAACCGAGGCGCAATTAGACTGAAATATTTACATTTTTAGCAACAGCAGGGGCTGAAAGTTCACGTCCCAGAGTGGAACCAGAGTGGAACCAGAGCTCCCACGTTTTCCATCCCAGTTTGTTTCCTGTGAGACAGAGACTCGGTGTGGACGGCATTCTCTGCAGCAGCTCTGACCCATTTCTGTGCTGAAGAACCGGGTCATGCTGGAGACGTAGACATGCTCAGGATTTTCTCCACATACGTGAAACTGTATACAGAACATATTTCATCTGGGAGATTATTTATTTAAACAGCGAGAGGGTCGGTTACGACTGCGAGTGGAATCCCAAACGTGCGGGGGTCTCTGCGCCTCCTCCAAGCACCAAACTCTGAATTAATTACCACGAAGAAGAAAAACTAAACCTCTTATCAGTGAGGAGGAGTTCAGAGGAGGACCGGGGGAAGTTTGTGGGTTCGTGTGAGGGTTAGACGCTGGAGACGGGTTCACTCCGATGGAGGCCGATGGAATCATGTTTAGTTTTGAAAAAGGCAAATAAATCACTACTAGCTGATAAAGAGTTTATTCGAGGTTCACGGGAGGGTGAAGGGTTCAGGCAGGGGTCAAAACCAAGTTCCAGACACGTTTGTTTAGCGTTGCCAGAGGAGTGTTTAAGGGTTATGAAAACAGTGGACAGTTCAGCCTGTGGTCATGTCCTCAGCGCTGGCTCTGTGTGTGTGTGTGTGTGGTGTACCTGGTACTTCCTTGATGACCACCTGGCTGAAGTCGCAGGTGACGTCGGGCAGCAGGTATCGCCGCGGGTCGCCGATCTCGTACACCAGCTGCTCGGCCACCGTGCCGAAGGAGACGAGGCCGCCGGTTTTGGGCGGTTTGGAGAGAACGAAAGATCCGTCGCCGGAACATTCCACCACCGGGAAACCGATGTTGTCCCTGAGAGAGAAGAGACTGCGATCAACTCACTGAATCGTTCCACGACCCAACGCATTTCTCCAGACCATGAAAATCCCACTTCTCCTCCAGGTCTGGGTTCTTCCTTACCAGTCGGGAACTTTGTGCCAGTCGGTGAAGATCCCACCTGTGCTCTGAGCTCCACACTCGATCAGGTGACCTGCCAGACTGATTTACACACACACACATATTAACTACAGCAAAGCACCAAAGCAGCTGCTCGGCTCTGATCAGGAGGTTTTAAAAAATGTGTGCTCTGAATTTCATGTTCATGCAGACGTTTTTGTTTTATGAAGTATGAATGGTATGATTTGGTGTGTGTGTGCGTGTGCGTGTGCGTGTGTGTCTGTGTGTGTGTGTGCGTGTGTGTGTGTGCGTGTGTGTGTGTGTGTGTGCGTGTGTGTGTGTGTGTGTGTGTGTGTGTGTGTACCTCCCTGCTGCAAGTAGGTCATACTGATCCCTCTCCCATCGAAACTGCAACAGATAAAAAACCCAGACAGACGTCACATTCCTGAACATCGACTCCTCCTGGACGTTCCTCCCTCACACACACACACACACGCACACGCACACACACACACGCACACAGACACACACACACGCACACACACACGCACACACACACACACACAGATTAATCCCACCTCGATCACTGAGGCGTGTCACTGAGAGTTTTGATCTCCAGCAGATGATTACACATCGGATATTTATTTTATATTATAGGTCAGTACAGCCTTAACAGACACACGTATCCGTGTCAAACATACCGTGTGCATGAGGGGCCCCAACGCCAAGGCGCTGTCCACACAGCGTCCCGTTACCACGATATCTGCCCCGAGATCCAGACAGCGGCGGATAGGAGCAGCCCTAAAGACGAAGAGAGGGACAGATCAACCCACAGCAGCAGGCGGACGATGAAGCAGCAGACGGTGAAACAGTGACTCGTGACACGTGTGTGCAGCGCTCGTACCCGAGGTAAACGTTCATGCTGTGCAGTGTTCTCGGTAACTGTCGCCTGCCGCCGCCGTCGGCCACCTTTACCTCAGAGAGGCTGTTTCTCTGAGAGCAGAGGATGAAATCAATCACTGATCATGTCTGCAGTAAAAAAAAAAGATGATGATGTTGGTGGAGAGGTCGTACATGGGGCATGAGGTCATCGCCCGTCACCACGGCGACCTTGAGGTCGAGGCCGGCCTTCTTGATAACTTCCTGTACGGCCTCGGCGCAGGCCAGAGGGTTCACGCCTCCCGCGTTACTGACGACACGAATACCTGCGAGGACGAGAGGGTGGTGTTTACGTATCGCTGTGAGCTTGTGGTTACCATGGAAACAGCCGAAACAACACCGGACTCAACACAAATTCAATTCGCTCACCTTTCCTGTGGATGTCGTTGATGAACGGAGCCAGAGCCACCTGGACAAAGTCAGGGGCGTAGCCCAGGTTCTGCAGGAGGACAGGGACACAGGGACACAGGGACACAGCGATCAGCTTCTCACAAGAACACACACACTCACACACACACACACACACACAGACTCACACACACACAGACTCACACACACACAGACTCACCCCCCCCCCCCCCCCCCCCCACTCACGCACACACACACTCACACACACTCACACACACTCACACACAGACTCACAGGCATCTTGGCCTTGGCGGCAGTGAGCAGAGACATGGTGATCTCACTGAGGTAGTCGAACACCAGGAAGTCCAGCTTCCCACTGTGGACCAGCTGAGGCACTGAGGACACACACAGTGGACGGACACACACGGAGACACACCGGTTACCTCACGTCTCTACACGGTCACCATCCGTGAACACGGAGGACATGTGTGTGCAGATGAGGAGGAGATCACACAGCTCGAGCAGGGTCCAGGTGTTGCACGCGCTGGATCGCTGTCACGCCGCAGTGCATTGTGGGGACACCTGAGCCTTACCCGCTCTGTCCAGTTTAACTTTATTATCTGATGTTTCAGGCCCATTGAAATGTGTATTCATAGCGTCACGAAGCTAATGCTAACCAGTTAGCTTCACAGTTATCTGTCTCCGTACCTGAGGTCGCCGTGTCCCCCCAGAACCCAGAGGCACAGCCGATCCGGACCGGCCCGGTCCCGGAGGAACGTGTGTAACACCGGGAGCTGCTTCTGTGTCGCTCGGACGAACTAAAGTGCAAAAAGTTAGCGTCAAAACACAAACTGACGCGCTGTGCTGAGCCTCTGCAGCGCGACAGCCGCCTGAGGACTGGGTGTCCGCGGAGGACTAACTGAGGGAAACGAGACATCGCCAATAAATTTTATATAAAGTGGAGGAAAAAAAAAAAGAGAAGGATGGCTTTTCTCTGACAAGTTCAAGGTGCACTGGTCCATCCATAAAAACAGTCCGACAGGAAACACGTCACGGAACGGTTCATCGGTCCGTCCGGTGTCTCCTAGTTCCTGCAGCTGTCTCATGTGAAACGAACATGAACATATAACAAACCACACCTTTATATGAATTATTCACCTGTGAATTCATCACATCCAGAGCTGTTTACAAACCAAATGTTCCTGTCGGTGAACTGATCACATGTAGAATGTGCTTTACATGATATTACGTGTGAAACTGTTGTCACATGTTCACTCAAATGGTTCAGTGGTAATGTGGTAAAGTCACAGGTCCGTTTTCTGTTATCATGATTATCAGCAGCAGTTGGTTCAGTGGTGACACGTCCGTGTCCTCGGAGCTGGATCCCATTACAAGCTCGGTGCCATGTTCAGGAGCAGGATGGAGAAATGGCCAGAAACTCAGGAGTTCATCGTTTGTTTCTGATTTCTTCAGACTGCGTCTTAAAGTTGTGAGAGTATTTTATCTACAAAGAATAAAACACTTGCAAAAATCACTTTTGTCAGAATTCACTGGCTCTTAAAGGCATCATGGGTTTTGCATGATGCAAAATCATACCTGCCATCCCACACAGATTAAAACAACACGGAGACCAACAGCCAATCAACATTATTCTGACAGGACGTCTGTTCACAGCAGACAAGTTTGTGTTGGACAGAAAAAGAAATATCAGAAATAAACACTGCTCTCAAGGTTGGTCTGTTTTACATTTAATGTAATTAAGACTGAATATCAGTTGGATTAATGCTACTACAGAACATTTAGATTCACAGAACAGAAAAGGTAATGATGTGTAACACCTGTTTTATGCTTTAGATCATTGCACAGAATGTGTTTTTATTTCATGATAAATGTTTTCAATTCTATTTTACAGTGACCACAGGACATTGAACCCACCATCTCTTTAAATTGCAGAGTTTGATGGCCCATACTTATCACACTGATGAACAGCTGACTGATTCCTGGCTGTGTTCCATTTCAAACTTAAAGAATCTGAATTTAGATCCTCCAGACTTTTTTTCACTTATCAGATTCCAGACGATGTTTCTTCCTGCCTCCGTTCAGCAGCCACTGTTTCACTGTTTCACTATTTCACGGTTTCACTGTTTCATTCTCCTCCTCAGGCTCTGAAACATCCAACATGCCAGTCACCTCCACCCTCAACACCTCCCTGCTCTCCCCTCTCGCCTGCTACTCGAACTCCTCTCTCTATCCTGATATCTTTGAGTGCTTTGACTTCACCACCAGCTCCCTCATTTTCGCCACCTTCACTTTCACCAACCTCCTCTTCCTCGTCCCTCTGTACATCCTCATCCTCTGGATGGGTTACCAGCGATGGAGAAATCAATGCTCTGCTGCATCAGGAACAACCAGCCACTCTGATGTCTTCACCTACTACCTGGTTACCATGGAGATCGTCAGTGTTTTGGGATCAGTCTTCTGCAGTTGTGGCATCTTCACGTGCAGTCCCACCATGTTGATAGTTGGGTATCACACTTTCTCCTCCACTTACCCCTCGCAGACTTTCTTTCACTGCCTGACTTGCGTGGAGCGCTACATGGCCGTCGTTCACCCCATCACCTACCTGGGGCTGAAAAAGGCAGGTGGGGTGAGGGTCAGGAACATCGGCATCGGGTGTGTTTTTCTGCTCTGCTTCGGGCTGATGGGCTTAGTAGTTATGTACTTCCCCGATGTGCCCACCGCTCCGATGTTTTCCATCTTCACCATCACCGTAATAATTGTGTCTTTCTGCAGCGTCTCTGTTCTCCATGCTCTGGTTCACCCAGGGGTGAGGAAGGCGGGCGGGGGGAGGGAACAGGCTGACCGATCCAAACGGAGGGCTTTCCATACCATTCTCACCATAACAGGAGTGCTGGTGTTGAGGTCTTGTGGGCTGCTGGTTTGCAATATCATTTTCAGCTTAGAGCTGGGAGGGAAAAGGGATCTGTGTGTGGTGCTGATGTCCGGACTTTGGCTCTGTCTGCCGAGCAGCCTGATTCTGCCTCTGCTGTTTCTGCAGAGAGCAGGAGCATTCGCATGCTTTCATCACAGTGTGAATAAGGACGAGACCTAGAGAAAACTAGGTGACGCGAGATTAGAGCAACGTGCTGCGTGTTGGTCATAGTAGATGTTACAGTGAGTGAATCAGTAGTTCAGATCACCTGTGGAAACACTGGTGTTACAGGATGTTGCTCAGATTTTTCCCGGGAGTATGAGGTTAGGTTATTGCTCTGTTGTTGTGTGGTTGATGGGGTGTTCTGTGTGGTTGATGGGATGTTAGATGGTGTTTTATGTAGCTCCATTATATCTAAACCTTTATCTTTTTTTATTTTTTTTAGTAATCATGACCACCGTGTGTTAAACGTGACATTCTGCAGTGGTTCTCTGGACACACTAATGAACGGCAGCACTGTTCTAAATGACTTCAGGCTTAACGTTGACATTTCTGTTCTGCAGTCTGTTGTTAATTATAGCATAGAGCTAACAGAGTAGGAGGTATTTCAGGTCCAGGTCATTTTTCCCATAGAAGACGCTGCATGACTCACAGTTGGAGCGCTTCTGTGTCTCTATCAGTTTGAACCTACAGCCTGAATTGCTTGACATTTCCCTGCTGATAAATCAGGAGTGTCCTCTGGCAGCTGGGACCTGAAACCCTGATCACCACGACTTTAAACAGGACTCCTGATCCTGACGTCCTCCTTTACACAAGCTAAGCTGTCTGCCAAAGAGTGTCTGAGACATCCAGCTCTGGGCCTAAGCATTGGATGGACAGAGGGACGGACCAGCTGACGTCCCAGTACAGGTGAAGAGTTTATAGATTTACTTCCACATAGAAATGACTGGAACTCAGCTACAATAACAATGTTTGCATGTCACTCTCAGAGTCATCACATGGAAAAAACCATTCCTCTTGACCAGGAGGCCACAGGTGAGATTTAATTAGGTGGTTACAGGTGGGAGTTCATGCAAAGAACTCCCACTTTATTTTCCACATGTTCCACACACACGGACACCGTGCAGAGCAGCAGGACAGGGACACGGTTTGGAAGGAACAAAATAAAATACCAGGGACGAGGTTTGCCTCCTTTAATGTTCTCAGATATATTTAGATTTATTTGTAGTTTTCTAAATAAATATCTGACCGTCAGTGAGAACCTGCTTTACTGTTCTGGAACGATGAATCACTGTTTTCAGTTACAGAAGGTGACGAAGGTAATGGCTTAATAATGCACACAAACTCATCCATCACCCGTTTTCCAGCAGGTGGAGACAGAGATCAGCAGGAAGACTCTGAGGCTGCAGGAGCCGATTAAATCTGCTAATAAAATCATGTCAAAGTGAAACGTTTTGAGCAGCGCTGCCAGCACCATCATCATATCAGTGTGTTTTTTACCTTCCAGACTCCCTGACTCTTCTTTTTGTCTTCTCGTCCTCATCCACAGGCCATGTCCGTCAACTTCCAACCCTTCTTCAACGCCGTCCTTGCCCTCCCTCCCCTCTCCTCCTCCAACTCCTCCATCTATGGTTTCTACTCAGAATGCCAGTACTCTACAGGCGGTAAGATCGTCTACAGCACCTACACCTTCGCCAGCATCCTCCTCTGCCCTCTCTACATCCTCATCCTCCACATGTACGTGCAGCGATGGAGGCGCCAGTGCTCTGCGCCTGCAGGGACAACAAGTCACGCCGACCTGTTCACGTACCACCTGGTTGTTATGGAGATTTGTGCTGTTTTTGGATCAGTTTTCTATACTTTGGGTACATTCACCAACAGTGACAGGGTGCTAATCTTGGGGGTGTTTGTTTTCTGCATTATTTTCCCTGGACAGACTTTGTTACACTGCCTCACCTGTGTGGAGCATTACCTGGCTGTGGTTCATCCCATCACCTACCTGCGCCTGAGAGAAAGGGGCGGGGTCAGGATCAGAAACATGAGCATTGGGTGCGTTTGGCTGATGTGCCTCGGGTGGGTGGTGCTAACCAAAGCGTACATGCCTGATTTTCCTGCCGTCCCATTTATTTGCTTGGTGTGCTTCTCGTTGATTGTCACATTGTTCTGCTGCTTCTCTGTGCTCCTCGTTCTGACTCGTCCGGGGCCGGGGGAGGTGGGCGGGCACGAGGAGCGGGTCGACCAATCAAAGAAGAGAGCTTTCCGCATCATCAGGGCCATAGTGGGAGTGCTGGTGTTGAAGCTGGTCGGGTTTCTGCTTTGTTTTAGCTTTTACAACATTGAGTCGGTTGGTCCGGATGTTGTGTGTGCGCTGATGGACTCGGGCCTCCTGCTGAGTCTGCCCAGCAGTCTGGTTCTGCCTCTGATGTTCCTGCACAGGGCAGGAAGGCTGTCGTGTTGTAGGCCGAGTGCTGAGTCAGGGTGACGAGTCACCTGAACTGAGCACGGAAGTGAAACTGGAACTTCCGGGTTCTGTTTCAGGAGTAAGAGAACCTCATCTAAAATCCCACTGACCTCTGTAATAATGCAGACAGATAATGATCCAGCCTGGGAACGTGTGTGTTGCCTGAAGTTAACGTGTTTCTTGTTTGGTGTTTTTGTATTTTATCCTCTGTACTTTAATTTGCCAGACGTTGTGTGAACTGAACTGAATAAACTGTTGTTGTCCATATCTGCTGTGTCACGTGTCTTCATCTGTGTCCAGGTACGTGTTGTTAGCAGCTATGAACCGTGACAGTTTAAATGATTTCATTCTGAGGTCTGAACGTCTGAGCGTTTGTGTTTCGGTCCAACAGGCGCGGAGCACGCTGCATCTTTAGTACGAAGTAAATAAAGTTTTCCTTCCCAGTGCAGAAACAGCAGAGTGACACCATCCATCCCAACATGAATGGTACGAGATGAGCTCTTAGCAGCTGCTGTGTGGGATGTGACAGGAATCCCACAGCTGTGAACACAGGGTCAGTCTGCAGCAGCCGGTGTTTCCAGCTCATCTGGATCCTGTCACATGTGATGGACAGAGACGTTTCAGAGACCTAAAGGTGCTTCACAGGTGAAACAGTCTATACATCCTGTACCTGTGCATCACGGCCTCCCTCTGGGTCGTTCTCCGCACTCTGAAGCGTCCAGGGCCAGGGGAGGTGGGCGGGAACAGGGAACACACACACACACACACAGGAGAGTGTGCTGGGTTTAATGACAGGATTGGATTTGAATACACACCTCTCGGTTTGTGAATCATTTGAATCCTGTCAAATGTTCCTTCTGAGCGACGGTTTAAACGAACCGTCGTTAAAAATCACACCGATGTAAATTCAGCTGGAATCCTCAGACTTTAAATTCCAGAAATTCATTTGAAAGTTCATTGGAAAGTTTCAGATGTTTCAGATCAGGAACGTATGTGTGAGTCAGTACAGCTGCAGGGTAAAGTCACTGTGTGATGCTTTAATGCAGCATTATAATGTAACTGTATGTAAATAAAAGAATAAAACACTTTGCTCTGTGTTTTCTCTCTGACTGACGTCAGATTCAAATGATGCTGTCGACCCTGAAATCTGAACTTCCTGTGGCACGATGATGCGAATACAAATACATTTGCCTGCTGTAATTTACTGTAAAAGAATATCATAAAATATGACTTGCAAAACACACACACACACACACACACCTTAAGCACAGATGCATGTTGGGTGTTCTTTGTAGCAGATACCTGTGAACAGCAGTCAGTGACTCAGGAGGACGACGGTCAGACTGGAACTCTGCTGAGGTCAGTGTCCTTTAAATCTTTACATAAACATATTGATTCAGAAATAATGACAGATGAAGTGATTCCTGTGAATTCAGTGTTGAACAGACTGTTGATATTATGTGAGTAAATCACACGTGTCCTTCATGTTCTCACATATTAAAACACATTTGCTAAACTGGTGACTTTACTTGGGAAATCATTCGTTTAAGTGAATTTAAATTCATGAATTCTTATTAAACTATTTAGAAATCTACCATGAAAGTTTTTTTTGTTAATTCAGCCTTTGGTGGTAAAATCAAAGCAGCTGAAGCAAAGAAACTCATCAGGAGTAAAGGTGGAGCGAAGCTTTGTGCTGTCAGGGAAAATCCGAGGTTACATGTGTAACCACGGCTCTTCCAGCTCTGACACATCACCTGTGGCCATGTATGACTGGATGAATCTATAGTAACATGAGGCCCACACACACACGTGGATTCTCTTTAACAGCATTAACTGAAACTGAATCAAATCTCTCCTCTTCCTCTTCCTCCTCAGGCCTCCATCCACAGAAACATGTCAGTCAACTCCTCTTCCTCTGCTGACCTCTCCCTTCTTCCTCCTCTCTTCTCCTCCTCTAACTCCTCCCTCCATCCTCCCATCAACTCCTGTTTCAGGACCAAAGCGAGCATCTTTGCCTTCTCTGCTTTCTTCATCACCAGCCTCCTCCTCTTCCTCCCGCTCTTCATCTTCGTCCTGTACCTGGGATACCAGCAGTGGAGGAAGCAGCGCTTCGTTTCCACAGCAGCAGATCTCTTCCTCTATCACTCCATCGCCATGGAGCTGAATTCATTCTTGGGGTTCAGCTTCTTCTTCTGTGGTGGATTCTTCAACCTCCAGGTGATGATGTCGGCAGGGCTCTGCCTCTGGTCCATCACCTCCCTCGGACAGGCTCTCTTTCACATCCTCACCTGTGTGGAGCGCTACCTGGCCGTGGTTCACCCCATCACGTACCGGGGGCTGAGACAGGGGGGCGGGGCCCGGATCAGGAACATCAGCACCGGATGCGTCTGGCTGCTGTGTTCGGGATGGATGACCGTACTGAACCTAACCGGCCCTGAGTTCACGATGGTCCTGTATCTGTGCATCATGGTCTCCCTCTTGGTCGTCATGTCTTTCTGCAGCATCTCAGTTCTCCGCGCTCTCAAGCGTCCAGGGCCAGGGGAGGTGGGCGGGAACAGGGAGCGGGCGGACCAATCCAAGCAGAGGGCTTTCCACACCATCGTGGCTATAATGGGAGTGCTGCTGTTCAGGTTCGGGGGGAATCTGATCGGCAACTTGCTGTTCAGCTCGTCGGCGCTGGAGCCCAGCGACCTCTGTGTGGTGCGGCTGTCTGCGTTCTGGTTAGATCTGCCCAGCAGTTTGGTTTTACCTCTGCTGTTCCTGCACCGGGCCGGGAAGCTACGGTGCTGCAAGAGGAGTGGAGCAGAGGAACTGGGCTGACGGAACAAAGCGCTGTACAATACAGTTTTAATGGTGTGATAGAGCCACAGCTGGATGTAGAGAATAGAGTCAGAGTCATGTTATTCATATATAACGTCAACAGTAAGAGACCAAGACCAGGTCCAACTAAAGACTGAGCTATCAGACAGCATGGACAGACCTGTGTTTATGTTTGTGATTAACTGGGAACGTCCCACATTAAAAACCAGTGTCAGTCATAAACCAGAGTAATGTTGTGTTTCAGCTCTCAGGTCACGTGTCCGATCACATGATAGAATAAAGGCGGATTTACTGTGTGAGTCGTGTCTGATGTAAACAGACCGTTCACTGCAGGTGTCAGGCAGGTGTCCACCTCACCTGTTACATGTAAATGCAAACAGAACAAACAGCAGACAGGAGCGATCCCGGCAGCTCAGCGACTGTCAGAGTTTATTCAGGCGGTGAACTTACAACAGTGTTTTCATTGCACAGGCACCTTTAAATAACTTAGAGAAACATTCATTTAAATAGAAGCAAACACAGAAACTCACACTGTCACTGTCACTGCTGCGGCGCAGCGTCTGCCACCAGGTGACTCTTCATGTGCGTCTTCAGACAGTGGCTCTGAGTGAAGGCTTTGTCACAGAGCGTACACTTGTACGGCCTCTCCCCATTGTGAGTCCTCATGTGAACGGTCAGGTACGTTTTGCGAGCGCACGCTTTCCCACAAATCCCACAGACAAACGGTTTGGCGCCTGAGTGGACCGTCACGTGGTTGTCCAGATTGATCTTGCGCTTGAACGACCAGCCACAGTCCGGGCAGCGGTACGGCGTCTCTCCCGTGTGCACGCGCATGTGGATGGTCAGCGGCCCCTTGGTGGTGAACCCTTTGCCGCATTCGCCGCAGTGGTACGGCTTCTCGTTGGTGTGCGTCCTCATGTGAATCTGCAGCTGCTTGCTCGTCAGAAACATTTTGCAGCAAACGTCGCACAGGTACGACCTCTCTCTGTCCGTGTGGATCTTCTCGTGTTGTCTCAGCGTCCCGGGGAGTTTGAAGCTCCTCCCACAAACCTGACAGCTGTGAGGTCTTTCTCCAGAGTGGGTCATCTTGTGGCGGGATAAGGACCTGAAGTCGCTGAGGGATTTCCCGCACACGCCGCAGAGGTGCGTCTTTTTGTTGGAGTGAGTCCTGCGGTGAGCTCTCAGCTGTTCCTTCAGCTCGAACACTTTGTGGCATGTGTAGCATTTGTGAAGCTTCGCTGCCTCGTGCAGCTTCTGATGATTCTCCAGCGACACCTTTAATGCAAAGGCAGCATGGCAGACATGGCATCTGTGTGTCCTCTCCCCTGAGTGGGCAGCCACATGCTCGTCGAGGCTGAGCGTGCTGAGGAAAAGCTCTCCGCAGATGTGACAGTCGTCAGTTCTGTGGTGACTCCGAAGATGCTCCTTCAACCCGTCCACGGAGTCCGGGCGTTCTCCGCACACGCCGCACACGCTCGCTGGATCGTCCACGTGGCTCCACGCATGTTTCACAAAGGTGACCTCTGATTTGTGCAGAGCTTTGCAGACTCTGCAGCAGAGGACAGCATCGCTGTCGTCAGGCGGCGGCGGCTCCGGGGCCCTGACACCAGAGCGTCTGGTCTTTAGTTTCTTTGTGGTCTTGGACGGCAGTTCAGAGTCACTGTCCCTCAGATCCTCGTCGCACTTGTCCGGTTTCCAGTCGTCACTGCTGTCGTTCGCTTCTTCTCTTCCTCCTTCCTTTTCATCATCCCCGCAGGCGTCCCCTTTCCTCTCGGCTGCAGAGCGGGACACGCGGTCCTCAGCTGTTATCCGACCGTCTTCATCATCAGCTTCCTGCGTTTCCACGTCCTGTTGTTGTGGCGTTGAGCTGCTGGGAAACCAGAGGAAGAATTAAGGTCGGTCACACGTGATGTGTTTAAAGTCTAACATCACTGTGTCCAAAAGTATGCGGACGCTTTATAATTCCAGCATTGGCAGCAGGTGACTCAGACCAGCTTTACCTGGTTTGTGGTCTGTTTTCATCACACGTCAACACGGCAGCCGTGGACGCAGAGTCTTCAGTGCTGTTGTCTTTTGTCTGTGGAGGACGAATCTCTTCCTCACTGCTCTGAGCTTCCTCCTGTGCCTGGAAAAATAAAAGTCTGATTCCACTTTGCATCTGAAAACAAAGATAGAAACAAAAATAACAACAGAATATGATAAAGTACCTTTGGTCTGATAAAGAGAGTCGAGGTCTTCCATCCTGTGCCGCTGACGTTTCTGTGGATCTCCTCCGCTGTCGTCGTCTTCAGTTTCAGACGCTGTAATCGCCGTCTCTTGTTGGACGTTAACATGTCAAAAGGTTTGTTGTCTCCAGCCAGCTGAGGGAAGGTGGATCTCAGCAGGTCCAGGAAGTCTGGCTCCTGCAGACCTCGGGGACACTTCAGCTCCAGGACCGGACATTTCTTAAGAACTGACGAAGGAGAGACGAGTACAGGAAGCAGTTTAGATCAGCGTTTCCTGTTTTCAGCACAAACAGTAAGAAATACATGAATCATAACTAAGCTTCATACAGTGTCGTCTTTGTTTTGAAAGCAGCACGAACATGACAGACAAACATCCCATAATCTCAGCTGATAAAACCCAAACGGCCTGCGTGGCCAGAGGAAAGTTCTCTGTGTAAAAGTACCGTTTCTTGACAGTATTTCAGTCTGTGGATCCTCCAGGATGCGGATCCTGAGGTCTATGTGGTTCTGAGTGTCACTGATCTGAGATCTGCTGGACTCAGACTGACCTCTGGAGGAAAAACAGGAGAAAGATGAAGTTTACATGTTATAAAATACATGTACACACACACAGTCGTGCGTGTCACACACATCCTGTCTCACTCTCACACAGACAAAATAATAATGATAACAGAAGCTGTTTCTGTATGAACCTTGACGGAGTTTGATTTTTCAGATCTTCCAGGTTTTTACGGGACTCGTCGTCCTCAATGTGGCCGAGGCTCCTGCTGCGTTTTACACCTGAGCAAAGACAGAAATCAGTTATTCCCACTTCACTTTGCTGAAAATCTGTGGGACTGGAAGGATTTCATTTTGAAAATGATCTCACTGGAACCAACTTTGGATAAAAACTGAAACCAATTAAAGACGTTATTATCATTATTATCACTATAACCATTATTGTTACTGTTAATAATATTATCATTGTAATAAAAGAGTCTGTTCAGCGTGTTCTGCTTTAGCTTGACTGGCTATTAAATCCTCAATTGGAAGCATATTTGCAAAACTCCATCACCAAAACCTGCTATTAAAATTTCCCTCACCTAAAACTAAATTCTGCATGTGATTCATCCATGAGCCGAAACCTTTATTTAACGCACTGGTGTTTAACCGTAAATTCGGCATGTAAATTATCCACAAAGCTGTGAGATATGTTGGGGAAATGACCATAAATCTGCGAACTTTGGCGATAAACAGCCCATTGCAGCCCAGAGAAAGAATATTAAGACCATTTCAAATTTAAACGTTAAATTATGAAATGATGAACTCGTTGGTCGATTTACAGCAAAGCCGAATTAATGAGTAAATCACATTGATTAATAAACCGTCTTAGGCTTTGTCATTTAGTGGATGCAGCTTTGTCGACAGCCAAGTAAATGTTAAATTAGAAGATATTTAAATAGAGTTTTACATGGCCCTGTCTTTAAAAACCGGTGGCGGCGCTTGGACTTCAATTTTTATGCCAAAAAATGACCAACCGCCTTCGGTGAGTGTGACCTGAGGCTGCAGGAGAACCTCCAGCTGTCTCCTCTGCCGGTCAATCTCCTGCCTGAAGCCCGAAGCCTCCTCCTCGTACCCGGCTACGATTCTGTCCACGGCCGCTAAGATTTCCTGGGAGGCGGCGGCGAGTCTCTCAGTAACAAATCCCCGGAGAATCTCAGCTTTAGACATTTTACTCAGACTCTCGGCTGCGTTTGTCCTCAACACGTCCGCCACAGGTTAAATAACTCACGGAGAGAGCCGATCACCTGCGGCATTGTTTACCAGCCTCACACTCTTCCGGTTTGGGTACGTGCATCAATGTCATCCGAGTAGAAACCTGGATCTGAGCCAAGCGGTTTCTTCTCCTCCCTCTACTCCTTCACCTTCTTCTTCTTTTTTTCTTAAAATAAAGTAAATAATTAAATATAAATAAAATAAATGAATAATTATCTCACATGTATTTTCCCCTCAAAGAACAGGATCATCATCATCACGGTGCAGTGACACACCTGGATTAAAAAAATAAAAAATCAGTGAAACAGTGGAGTTTCGGTTTTATTGGGGGGCACAGAGCATCATGCAGCATCAAGCATTGGTTTGTCAGCAGACACAGAATTTACAAATCACACATCTGAAGACTGAAGCAGAGCAAAGGTCATGTTGTTACCTAAAGATTTACTCTGCATACAGGAGCCACTTTAGACCAAAGCTTTGTGAACTATTATTTAAATTGAAATGACATCGCTGTGGCTGGTATGTTCAGCCACCGTTAACTCGACATGTTTCCAGTTTTCATACAATGAAATCTGGACCAGACCTTCAACACTCCTCCTCCCCTTTGTTTCTCGCCCCCTCCAGCTTTCCTCTTTCTATTTTCACTGGCATGCTCGACTTTCTGGGCTTCTTCTTTGGTACGGGATCACCTGACTCCCACTGCTGCAGCTGATTGGTCAGCTCTCCTCGTTTTCCTTTGGTGGGGGCGTGGTCAGGGAAGGGAGCGGGTGTGATGTGATTGGTGTTGGGGCTGAGCAGGTGCTGACAATGTTCAGTTTTCTCTGCCACAGGAAGGACCAGAGGGACAAGGGAGGGAGGAGAACCCACCGAGGAAGCACTGTGAGCAGGGAGCGGGGGAGGAGTGAGATTAGGAGGTACCTGAGGGTGCAGGTTGGATCTGAAGGTAGAGTCACTCCAGGTGAAGTTCTGGGTGGAGTCTGGTGGTGGAGGTTGAGGAGAAGGTGGAGGGGAGTCAGGTTGAGGGGTTGTGTTGGTGCCATGGTGTGGGTTTGTATGACAGTTCAACCCATTTCTAAGGGTATATACATGCATCAGTGTGTGTGCGTCATCATGCTGTTGTAAAAGTGTGTTGCTGATCTCTTTCTCCCTGCACATACGTGTGTTGTGTATGTTTCTGTGCGCCTGTTTGGCCTCGTGTGTGTGCGTTTCAGAGTGTGTGTTTCTGTGGCTGTGTGTGTCTCTGCCAGAGCCGGTGTGTAGCCGTGGGTTTGGGTTTGCACTGTGACGGTTTCGGCTTCGCAGCGAGCTGAAGACCATGGTGCAGCCCGCCACCGTGCAGCGATGTTTGATCTTCAGGTGGACGGCGTTGTAGTGGATCTTCAGCGTTCCTGCACAAACAGAAGGAAAATGGTGATCTCGTTAAGATGGCGCCTCCAGCGGAACCCGGTGGAACCCCAAGGATCTCCAGTGGAACCCATCACCTTCTTACCTTTGTCATAGAAGCTTTTCCCACAAACACCACAGCAGACCCTCCCCTTCCGACCTCCTGAGGGAGAAGGAGAAGGTAGGGAGGAAGAGGAGGATGGGAGAGGATGGAGGGAGGAAGTGAAGGAAGAGGCAGGAAGTGGACAGAGGAAGGAGGAGGAGAAGGATGGAAGAGGATGAAAAGAGGAGGGAGAGGATCCTCGCATCTTCTGGTAAATCTTTGGAGGAGAGGGGGAGGAGAAAGAAACTGATGGACGGACTGAGGAAGACGCCGGGGTAAATGAACAGTTAAAGGAGGGAGAGAGTGAAGAGGCGTGCTCCTGTTTGGCCATGACCCTGTGAAGGTCAAGCTCCTGGTGTCTGTGGATGCGAGGGTTTGGCTGCCATGGCGACTGGGCCGGGTTTGGCTTGTCGGGGTCAGCTTTGATTTTTAAAGCCGCTCCACCGTTGGAGTGATGTAAAGTTGGGTTGTTCTCTTGCGCTCCTCTTCCTCCATCTTGCCTGTGTCTCTCAGCTGGTTTGGCCCCACTGGGCTTCTGTAGGCACTGTGTTAGCTTTGTGGGAGGAACAAGATCCTGATAAAAGAAAAGAAGGGGGAAGTGGTCAAAGTGGGCGGAACAAAAATAAAGAACCTTTCAACCAAAATAAGCGTCCTGCTGGAAAACAGAGGCGCAGTCCGACTGCTTCTGATGCAGTTTCATTTACTGACCTTGGTGGGTGAAACCAAACACTGGACGCCGGAGCCTGGAAAATGGAAAGGCAGAAGCAAAGACAGTCCACCTGGAAAGTTTTCAAAATGGTGGACAGTGTCACCGCGGTCAGCGCGACTGCTTTTCTCAAAATGGCAGACGCCGGCCACCAAGCATGAATCTCCCCTGGACTTCCTGAACGTCCCCGGTGTTCCTCCATTGCGCTCAGTGAACGTATTAATGTTTGACTGGCAGCTCTTTGGGGCGGGCTTTAGCTCCGGCTCGGAGAGATGATTGACAGCCGCCAGGCACTGAAGCGTCATCAACTCAACGATGGAGCGCGTCTCGCCAAAACGAAGGAACTGTTTGAGGATGAGCAGCTCTTCCTCAGGAGTCACCATCATCCAGCGGTCCAGCACCTTCCCACTGGGAAACTGGACATAAGGACAAACATTAACCCCAGTGTGAAAATGTCTTAAAGAACAATAACATGTCTCATTAGAATCGATGCAGGTAAAGGCCAACATCCAATAGATCAGTTCCAGTTGTCCGACACTCTGTATAAATAAAGTTTATTTGTAACGTCAGGCGTTGCATCATACACCACAGATACAGTAAGATTATACTGTAGTGGCTGTGTTTACCTGCAGCATGTAGCCTCGGACATAATCTCCCAGACTCCAGCTCAGCGTGTGCAGGATGTGTCCGACCTGAAAACACGACAAAACGTAATGTGTTACACAGTAAATGTGAAGGACGTCCCTGCCAGAGGACTGGGTGTGTACCTGCTCTGGGGACAGGACGCTGAAGAGACGGTCCAACAGAATCTTCAGCCGAACAGGAATGGCCTGAGCTCCGTAAAGGACCAGGGAGCTCAGGTCGAACACCAGCCCGGGAAGGGCCACCTCCACTGGGCCGCAGCTGGAGGAAGGCTGGGCCTGGAGCTTCTCCAAGGCTGGAGAGGAAAAGGACAATGAACTACACAATGAACCACACAATGAACCACACAATGAACCACACAATGAACTACACAATGAACTACACAATGAACAACACAATGAACTACACAATGAACCACACAATGAACCACACAATGAACTACACAATGAACCACACAATGAACCACACAATGAACTACACAATGAACTACACAATGAACCACACAATGAACCACACAATGAACCACACAATGAACCACACAATGAACTACACAACGAACCACACAATGAACCACACAATGAACCACACAATGAACCACACAATGAACCACACAATGAACTACACAATGAACTACACAACGAACCACACAATGAACCACACAATGAACTACACAATGAACCACACAATGAACCACACAATGAACCACACAATGAACTACACAATGAACTACACAATGAACTACACAACGAACCACACAATGAACCACACAATGAACTACACTGAGGTCACAAAGGATCACAAAGTTCTGACACATGTTTGTCAGAGCAACAGATGTGTGTTTACTATCTATGAAAAACGCCACCTAACTAGACAGGTGTGTGTGTGTGTGTCTCTGTGTGTGTGTGTGTGTGCGTGCGTGCGTGTGTGTGTGTGTGTGTGTGAGTACAGATGCTCTCTCCAGATGCTCTCGGTGATGCGATGACAGCGACACCTGACTTCCTGTCACCATAGCGACTGCACACATCTGCAGTGTGTTTGTGTGTGTGTCAGTCGGTGGGTGAAGTCCAACATTGTGTCACTGTCAGAGTCAACAGAGTGACAGGAGAGTTTTTTGTTTACGTTCTGAAAACAAACAAACAAAGCAGCACCGAGGACACAGAGGACACTGAGGACACTGAGGACACCAGGGACACCGAGGACACTGTGATGATGTCGGGAATGTGAGCGTATTAATGTCATGCCAAAGGACTTTCATTCTACAGCTCAGCACATGTTATATTACACACGTTGGATTCAGATTAATTTGAATTCCAAATATCTTCTTAGACGTAATGTGAGGAGACAGCAAATCTATTAGAATCATTTCAGTACAATCCAATGAATTAATGAATAAACTGTAAGTTCTGTGATTCCTTCTAAAGAGTTTGGTCGGTTGCTGGTCAAATGTTTCTCATGAGGCCGAGACGTTTCCAAAACTGTGGCAACAAAACCTGCAACAACACCTGGATCATGGTTAAACATCTGCACCGTGGAGCAGAAAAGCCAGAGCGGCTATTTGGCGGCTATCTGTGTGTGTGTGTGTGTGCGTGTGTGTGTGTGTCTCACCGTGCACCACCCAGCCATGTCCACAGCAATCACACGACCTGAGTTTGGTGCTTCCAGGTCTGAAGGACACACAGCTGCAGCTGGACACTGTGCATCTGATGGACTGATGAACAGAACGTTACAGACTCTTCTCATGGTTAACATTACCAAAATCATGATAGGACACACACACACACACACACACACACACAGACACACACACACACACACACACAGACACACACACACACACACACACACACACACACACACACACAGTCTGTACCTCCTCAGTGTCTGGACTCATCCTCATGTCTCAGTCCTGCAGTAACAACACGAACATCAGTCACAGCTGAACAATCTGAGTTTCTTCTTCACTTGTGAACAACAGAGTCGATTATTTATGAAGAATGTAAAATATGAAAGTGTGAAAAATATTTATTCAACATGAAATAATTCAGAGAGTTTAAGACTCAAACTCTGGTTCAAAGATTATAGTTTCTATTGGGTTTTAGTTTGAATTGTTTGCTGTTTATTCATAGTTACAATTATTATTATTATTATTAGAGATGTTTAAATTCTGAAATTTCATACTTATATTCACCAGTATCTTTTAATATTTATATATTTGTTATCATATTTTATATTAATGTGTGGACACATCTTGTATTATTCTTCTGTATGTTCATAATTTTCCTTTCATACACACTGATGTTCTTAAACTGACAGAACGACTCTGCACTTGTTAAATGAAGTGATTTCTCAGACTGATCACATTTAATCTCTTTTTCTGAATAAATCCATATTTATATATTTATTATATCGTATAAAATCTTAAGTGAAATAAAAGCATTGAATTTAAAATGATAAACTTTAATCATTGTTTTTATGTGATGAACATTAATGATTATGTGATTAATATGAAAAACAAACTCACCTGTCTGTCGTTGAAAAAAAGAACAACCTTCCCTTCTTCTTCTTCTTCTTCTTCTCTTTCTTCTTCTCAGGTTTTTCTTTTAATAGAAATTTTCTTGTTTCTTTCTTCACGTTTATTTTCTATCTTCTGTTTTTCTGTGGTTTTGTTTCTTTCACTTTCCTCTATCTTTTCTTCCCGTGTTGTTTCTTCCTTCGTTCTGTGGACGCTCAAACTTCTCCCTCCTTCTGTCTTATTTATATAAATCTACAGTGAACGTACAGTTTTCTGTTCGACGCTCTGCCTCCTCTGACTCCTCCCTCTGACTCTATACATGTGATTGGATGGATCAACGTCCTTTTTCTTCTTCATCCTTTTGTCTCCAGAACAGATCAGACAGAAGATGATGGTGATGATGATGATGATGAAGGTCTCAGATCAGCCACACACTCACCACAGTCTTCTGAACCAAGAGGTTTGAAATAGTGAGTTTGCACTAAACTGTCTAACATGTACATGTATATAACAGTGTGTGTGTGTGTGTGTGTGTATGTGTGTGTGTTTGTGTGTGTGTGTGAAAACTCTGCAGAGACGAGTATGAAAAGACACAAATTTGTCCTTGGCGTGTCCACCAGCCTCTGTGTCCCCTGGGGAACAGCGTCCCTCTGGGAGGAAGGTCCCCCCCCGAGGGTCAGATTGAATCAGGGTGACAGTAGGGCACCTGGCCTGCTGCCACACACACACACACACACACACACACACACACACACTCAGCCAAAAAACACAAGGTTAAATTAATTATAATATTGAAAATGTGTTTGTCGAGTTTTCGAGTCTCAGATTTAGTAAAATTCCTCAGAAACACGACGACGTAACAAACAGACACAAAGTCAAAGGACGAGTGAACAACATGAATGAAAACAGTTTTATTCTGAACTGTCACACACACGAGGAAGTGAAGTTAAAGTTAAAACACTTTCACCGAACGAGGAAACTTTTGTCTGAAATCACATCTGAATCTCAGTTTGTCATCAATAAAGTTTTTACAGTGTTTTCAACACGTCTGCTGTGAATCAGGGCTGAACACACAGAGCGACCTGGTTCAGGGAGAAGACAGAGCCAAGAATACAGGACCAGGACACACACACACACACACTCAGGACACACACACACACACACACTCAGGGGACAGTGAGGAGGTGGTACCACTGCCGTGTTTCAAATACGACCCCTCTGAGAGTTTCTGGTAAGTGTGTCAACAAACTGCAGTGATCACACACTCACACACTCACACACTCACACACACACACACACACACACACACACACACACACACACAGCGTTATCGTCTGATATTCTAATTAGTACGACATCAAAACAGGAAAGAGGTCCACCAGGTCCCAGCAGACACACAGCCTGTCCAACAGCCCTACCTTCACTGTGTGTGTGTGTGTGTGTGTCAGTGTGTGTGTGTGTGTGTGTGTGTGTGTGTGTGTGTGTGTGTGTGTGTGTGTGTGTGTGTGTGTGTGTGTCAGTGTGTGTGTGTGTGTGTTTACACCTCACATCAACAATATAAGAAACTTTTCCGGCTGCAGGGAGGAAAAGCTGTGAAGCTTCAGGAGTCGTTTTCTTCTGTAACGACAAAATGAAAATCAAAGTTCTTCATTAAAAATCTGAAACTTTCTCACACAGACTTCAGACCCTGAGCTCAGTCCCTCGTTGAAGCTTCGGTGGCAGTCACTTCCTGGACGCGTCTCTACGAGCTCTGCTCACCTGGACTTTCTGGGGTCTTGACTTTGGCTGGTCCAACTCAGGGGACAGTCAGAGACTCGTCCTGAAGCTGCCGCAGCGTCGTCTCGGCTGTTTTCATCAGGTCAGTGACTTTGTGGTCTTTGTCCTCACATACAGATCAGGTCACTTTGCACAGGTGGACACAGGTGGACACAGGTGGACAGGTTCTGAACACCTGAGCACCACAAAGCATCTGAATTCTCTAAAACATGAGAGATTTCAGTTTTTGATTTGAATATAAATGTAAATGTTTTGGATAAATCTCATGATGATGATGATGATGATGATGATGATGATGATGATGATCTGTAGGTCAAAGTTGAGACAAACCAACAAAATATTATTAATAACTTGTCAGAGTTTTTTTTAGTTTTGTGTGAATAAACAAACCTTTTAATTCTGAAGAGTTGGACACTTTCATACAAACTCATTCTTTTTAGGATAAATCCGTGTTCAGGCCGTTCTGCTGTCACGCTGCTGTCACGCTGCTGACACGCTAACCGCCCCCCTCTCCCCTCCTCCCCCCTCTCCCCCATCACTCATCACTTTTCTGTCATTTGTCACCACAAACGTCGGCTTCATGGGATCTGAAGGTGAATTTTACATGACACCACAGTCTCAGCGTGTGTGTGGTGAATATTATGTATTTAACAGGACGTTTTAATGCTCTGCTGTGTGTGTGTGTGTGTGTGTGTGTGTCCCCTCACATATGCTTTGGCTTTCTGAGTGTGTGTGTCCTCTCTTCCTACTCCCCCACTCTCCCCATCCTCCCCCTCCCTCCCGTCCCTTACCCCACCCCTCTGAGTGAGTGTGTGGGATCCTCCCCCTTTATATCTGTGTCATTACACCAACCGAGTGTGTGAGCATTTCCCTTTGTAGCAAGTCCAACTTGGCACCGACGCAGTCACTGTGGAGGAAAGTGTGTGTTTTAAGTGTGTGTTTAAAAGTGTGTGTTGTCACAGGTACAAGTAGGACAGCAGGCAGGGAGGAACAAGGACTGAGAGAGATGAAACGTGAAGTTTCTGAAATAAAACGATGTGAATATTCATGAGGGAGCTCGAGAACAAAAACAGGACACTGACACTTCCTTTTTCTTTTCTTTTTCCAGTTTTTCTTTTTATTCTTTTTCTGACAAACACAAGCTTCAAATCAGAAAACAGGTTTTTCCATCATCAGTGCTGAACAAAGTCCACTTACAGGCTTCCTCTGGTACTTTCAGTTGTATCACATGGTCTTCATCTGCGAACTCAGTTACAAAATACAGTGACCTGAAATCCACAGCCACGTTTGATCAGATCCATCCGCTGATGAAGACAGTGGAAGCAGGTACAGTCTCAGAACGAGGCCCAGGACTGGTCCTGGTGCTGCAGCAGCTGCGGGACAGTGAGCAGCAGAGACCCTGTGGTGTCTCTGGCCCCGGAGCTTCTCTTTGTTTTGGGATTATACGTCTGATCCTCAGGGGGAATTCATCTCTCCTCAGCCTGCTTCAGATCTGTCACAGGCAGCAGGACGTGGAATCCGGTTTTCTATGAGAGAAGCTGCTGCTTCATCAGGAATTAAACTTAATCTGTCGTCTGCGAGCGGGACAAACTCGGGCCGCAGCACCGGACGTCTCCCGATGAATGGACCTGTCATTGCTCTGTGTGGGAGTTTGTGTCACGGGGCTAAAGGGAAACACCAGAGTCAGCTGTCCTGTCTGTGATGCTAAGCTAAGCTAGCCACTCCATTGAAAGCGAATGACAGGAGTCAACAGATGAAGAAAAGAGGTTTAATTGCTTCGTCCAGTCGCTGCTGAGACGTTTTCCGTCCTCTCGGGTGCTTCTTAAAACTTTGCTGTCAATAAAACAAACAAACAAAATGTGAAGCCACGTCGTCCCACCACCCCCCATCATCATCGTGTCCCCCATCACACCCCACCGTCAACCACGCAGCAAAGACAACACTGAGGACTGTTCTGACCGTCGTCCACGCACAGCAGCTGGTTACCCCCAAAAAACAAAAACAAAAAACAAACTCAGATTTAAAGAAATATTTTTATGGATTAATGTTCGTGTTTGA